>NC_139823.1:11104024-11271524 GCF_963457635.1 Microchirus variegatus
ATAAAGGCATTGACGGCTGCTCAGCGACGCTGAGATTCAGCAGCTGTCGCGTGGCGTCTAACCATGGCCGTCAGAGAGGAAGGTAGGGAGGGAGGGAGGGGAGTCTTTCAGTGTCACGCTTTAAAAAACAGGATTGTTGTGTAATATATGCAACCTAAAAAAAAAGAAAACCTGGAATACAAAGCAACTTTAGGAAAAAGACAGAGAGGATCAGTCACTTTATCAGGAAGTGAACAGAAGCTCTCTCATCATGCTGCACCCTGACGTCATAAATATCTTGTTTTGACTGAGAGTTGGAGAGCGACCCCCAAACCAGCAGAAATGACATACCGTGTCATACTTTAACCTATAAACACATTAAATGTATGTAATCAGTTGAGTGTGGTTCATATTTCATGTACAGTAAGTGCTTGAAAATAACTATATAACAGTCATTTATTCTTAAGGGTCACAATGGGGAGCCGACATCTTTTTAAAGGTTCAGTGTGAAACATACGGGAGAGTTCACTGGCCGAAATGAAAGATATATATTTATATTGAAGTATAATAGCTTTGAAAACACTTGCGAAAGGGAGGGATGAGTGACGGAGTCCTCTGTTTGTTGCAATCTTCGGTCTCACCATTGGATGTCACTGTTTCTCATTTTAAAATGAATTTTGTAAAAACATTTGTTGAGGTTATGTTATCTGCACGCACGAGCAAAACTACATCGGAAATGTATTTCAAAATAAAACAACAAATACCCAACTAATAAACGTATCAAAAATAAACTATAAAATACAGCAGCCAATCCATGTATAAATAAAATACTGTATAAAAAAAACAAATTGTTTTTTAAATACCAAATACTTCCACCCAAGTATAGTGGAGTACGGGGTCCGTGTTGATGCTGCAGCACACAGTAGTGACTGACATTGAGGCACAAAAGTCTTATTCATGAAACAAAATTACACCATGTAGCAGCACAGCGATAAAGCCCATGGTCAAGTGGAAAGGAATTGGGCTTGTAACAGGAGGGTTAGTAGTTTGAATCCCTGCTTAGGTCAAGAGCTGGTGTACCCCCTGAGCAAGCAAAGTACCCAATCCCCTATAAAAACAACTTTTTATAGAAATGATTGCTAAATAACTGTGGGTCTTTGTGTGATTGTATTCCTGGCAAGAAGGAGAGAGGGAAGGTCAACAGGTGCAACCGATCTGCAAGGTTCTCTGGTGAGCATGAGAACAGAGGCAGCTTTAATAGAAGAAGAAAAAAAAAAGAGCAGGTGAAGGAGATAACACAGGACGGCACAGTGGGAGAATGTTGGAACAGTTACGCACACATTTTCTCATGGGAACAGAAAAAACAGAACAAGTTATCAGCTAAGGTTCACTGGTTAAATAACCTCGCTCATGTACACTGACGTGCACGTACACTGGTCAGGATTAAGTCACGCACGTTGCGTTGAATGAACTTCCCGATCAACTTCAAAGTCCAGCCAAATCAAAGGCGGCACCGAGCACCATGTGGTTTACTTCTAACACTGCTTAGTGTCCTCATGATGCCATTACATTGCTTCAAAGGAAGTATGTTATAGTATTTTAAAAACAAGGTACAGGACATTGAAGCATTCTGATTCAAAATATGAAGCCAAATACTAATATTATCTCGATATATATTTAAAATACATGTGTCAGAAACATAGCCATCCCTGGTTATCTGTAATATTAGTAACACTAGGTCATTTGTTTCCTCTGTATGTTTTTGCCGTCAGAACTGCAGACAAACAGATACTTGAAATGATGGTCGATTATAGAAAGAAGTAGAAAGAAGGCTCTGCCTCTGTCCGTTTACTTGAAAAAAAACTACATTAAAGCACAATTATATTGTGAATTCCACTCTCTGGTCAGCATAGATGTGAGAGGAAACGTTCGTATCATTCCCTTGGCACGGTCCTATCAAACTCTGGCTCCCATCAGCCTTTCAGGATCCTTTTCATCAAACCCTTGGAGCGCCTCCGCTTATTCTATGGATTTTTCTGACCTCCGGTGCTTTAGGAACAATTTCAGGCTGTTTATTCCTCTGCAGAGCTTGAGGTCATGTCTCAGTAAAGTACAGTCAAGCTGGATGTAAGATATAAGGCTGCTCTGAAGATAGCAAAAAGGGGGGGGGGGCATATTGCCTGCGATACATGAGCCAAGTGTTACCTTTCCAATTCACCTCGTTTCGCCCACAGTACTGATCAGTCATTCTGTATGGCAGACACTGATGTAGCTGAGGAGAAATGTGCCCTGGGCACTGCACCAGAAAACAGTCCCGCCTAAGGCATTTGTCTAACTGTCGCCTTTGTTCTTCTGTGGCCATTTAGATATTCAGGTTTAATTAAGGTACCTCTGTCATTAACACAGGATTTCATTTCCTAAGCCCTCAGTCTCGTAGCACTCGGCTCCTCTCAGTCTCTGGCACACAAACACCACCCAAACCCCCCCCACCCAACTGCCACTGAAGAAACACCGTCACAGTCCCCTGGCCAACCTCTCATTTAGTATTCATCATAACCGAGACACCTGCTTTGTTGTTTTTCTTTTCCATGGAACTGGAATGGGGGGGGGGGGGGAAATGATATCTGTTGGACTGAAGCCAGATGTTTGGTTTGATGAAACTTCTGCAGAGAAAAAGCCAGATCACCTATCTCCTGACATGAATCATGTCTATAAAATATGATGCTCCTTCAGGGATATGAGACAAATATGGATCAGTTGTGAGCTTTTGTCACTGTGTTCATAAGTGCAGGCATCTATGTTTGCAATTGCATGAGATAAAAAATGAATAATAAGTAGCTGTTGTGTTTGCTGTCCATTGCCCTGGGACTCCTAATGACATGCAACACTTGCTTTATTCACAAGATGGTGCAATAAGTGTACCTACTCACCAACTTACCGGCTCACTCATCCAAACCTCTCCTTTTGGCCAAGTGCAACAGTCAAACAATATTTGCCTCTCAACCATGTGGCATTTATGAGGACGGGGATTTGTGTTTTACACGTCACATAAATCAACCCAGTAAACAAGTCTGAGTAATGTGTTTTTTTTCCTTATGCAAAAAAGGTCGGTTTCGAGTCCAAAAGGCAGATCTCACAGTGCATTAGACTAAGCTGGACCTAAGCAAGTCTGGCAGGCACCTAAAATCACCCAGTTTAATTTGGCCTCTGATCACAATCCTCTCAAGTGGCCGAATTAAAAAAAAAAAAAGCAGATAAGGCAGAAATGCAAGAAAAGGAGCAGCAGAACTATCTAGAATTGAAACGTCCAGACCACTGTCCCTGTCCTTGACTTACTCTGATCAAAGACACAGGAAGAGAGAATTCCACAGGATAAAATGACCATAATTCTACAGAGTGCACCATATCTACCAGAGCACTGATAGAGTGGCTGATTAATTTGAGTGAATTTATGATTAAAATTCAGGTGGTGACAGTTCTCACATTTTAAACCGTCTTTTTAAAGTAGGAACAAAAACTCCACAAGCTTATTCAAGCACTCTCACACGTACGCACACACACCATGTCGTCTCTCTCATTGTTCACTTCTGCCTCTCTCCATGTGCATGAGGTTCATCCATCACTGTTGGTGCAACACCAACTGTTCGCCGACGGGGGTCGATAAAGATTATGGATGATTTGATGCCCCCTTTTATACCAGGTTGTTAAGAGTGAGAGCAGAGGATCTGTGTAATCCCCGTCTGCACATCAGAGACAGACAACATATCTGGCCTGCTATTAACCAAAATGGCTGGATGCCACCTGCCCAGATGTTGGGCATGCAGGCTCCACTTCACGAGACCACAGGGTGCCTCCCAGGAAGCAGCCAATCATTCATTTATTCATATTTGCAACAATAATCTCTCCTTGTGTGTTTGCTGTGTGTATAAATATATTCAAAAGATCAATTACAACTTTGCAAACACGGTTATTGCTTCAGAGGTTGATGACGGTGCAGCAGACTCACTTAAGAAATGTCATTTCCTGAGAACACAACAGGCGCTTTTGATATCCTGCATCACAGGCCATGGAGCTCAGCATGGATTATAGACAGAGTCGATGTTTCGCCGGCACGTGGATCTGACCGTCAGTTGACCAACGCGCGCCTGACGGAGCCTCAAAATGCACAAAGGTATTTCAGCGGCCACATCCCTGACTGACAGTGTGCATTTGATCACCTTGTTGTTTACTCACACTGAAGCTGTTTGTTGTTGTTATTTACAGCCAAATCCTCCGAGTGAGTCGGAGCCATTGTACACTTGACTGAGCCGCGGTGGAGGTTGTGACCATTAGGTGACCCATTGCCCAAAAAACATTACTCACTGTCAAAATTACAACACAGACAAAGACCAACACAAATGCTATGTTCTATTCTTTTTTTTTTAAAAGGGACAAAAACAGAGGCCATAGTCGTGTGTTTCGATGTGAAAATGTGAATGTTAGCACAGTATGGCCATAAATCAGTTTCTCCAAATCCAGACTAAAATATTTCAACAATTACTGAAAAGAGGCTGAACCATATGCATTCATTCACATTTTTATGGATTAAGAACATTAATCAGATACAATTAGCCTGTGCTAGTCTGTCATTTTTGGTCTACATCATTCATTTTTCTGTGAACATTATTGTTAAAGTGTGTAATGCAGTCATTTTAAAAAGCACAATAACCCCCAACAACCGCATTAGTGCTTTCTGTTACTCAGTAAACATGAGTAAACAAATGTGAAAACATGTTGTCAAGAAATGTAGTGACTTGACATCATCTCTCCTACAATAAGATAAACACTGATTTATTCTGACACCACCACTTGGCTGTTAATTACATTTACTTTTGTTTTCATCCATTTTCCAAATGTTGTCTTTGTGATAAGACGCCGCAGCAGCCTCACACATCTTAGTCTTGTTTTGCTTTATAATTAATGCATCTTCAGTTTATTAATTGTTTGTGGATGTGACCTCCAGCGAGCATGTCTACATCAAAAGTAAAGAAAGGGGATGAAAAGAAAGCAATATTAAATCAAAATTAATTTTACCAGTTGTGAGATGTTTCCTTTGTGGCTGTATTCACTGATATGACGAACAACTGAGCATAGAAACTGAATAGAATCGGTTCTGTGAGCTGAGTTTGAAATCTGTTTTACACAATACCAATTAATCCATTCATTTATTCAGTGATTTCTTGTCCCATTTTCAGTGTTTTTCAGAAAAAAGGAGTAAAAAAACCACAGCTTACAAGCAAATTCATTGTGTTTATCCATGAGATGACGGTTAAATCATCTAATTTTTCAATATAAACTGTTTTATTATTCATCTGTAATGCAGATGGAGAAATTCTGTGTGCGTTTTCTCTAAAGAGACAAAAACATGTTTATTTTTTTCCCCACTTGTGTCAAAGGTGACAAAGGTTTTGACACGATACGAAAATATCAAAAGCCATGCATTTTTAAACCCATATTTGCTCCATGCAGTTGAATCTGTGTCAAATCAATTTCGAAGTTGGTGGCCTCCACGTTGACCTTATCCTGAGCTGTGACTCACTTCCATTAACCCAACTCAGAGCAATTTCACTGCATTTAACAGACACAAAGCCAGCCTGAACACTTCCAGTGACGAGCACTTTAGTATAGGCAGAAAGTGAGATATAAGAGATATATACGGCTCTGGTAGATTTAGGGTTTAATTTATATTTCAGCCTTTTTAAAATTCTTTCTAAATATTATATATATGTATATATATGTGTGTGTGTATATACTGTATATACACACACACACATATATATACATACATATACTTATACATACACATATATACGTATATACATATAGTGTATATATATATATGTATGTTTACATATGTAAGACAAAGTCAGTCTGAACGCTTCCAATGACGAGTACTTTAGTATAGGGAGAAGTGATAGAAGATATATATATGTATGTATGCGTGTGTATATACAGTATATGTATATATATACAGTATATGTATATATATATACTGTATATATACACATACACATACATAGATACAGTATATACACACATATATATATATACACACACACATATATATACATACACACACACATATGTATACATACACACATATACATACATACATAAACGTATACACATATATATATATACATATATATACATATACATATACATATACATATACATATACATATACATATACATATACATATACATATATATATATATATTTCTCTCTTTTTTTGCTACAAGGTTATTTGCTCCCTAACCCCTGGCCTGCCTTCAAGCCTATTCAGACCCATCCACACACAAACACAATCAGCTCCATTACCTGAAGGTTAGGAAGCAGCTGCAGTGTTTTCCTCGTGAATTCTGCCTCTAGAGCGCGTGCGATAAACGTCAGATTCCAGCCGCGCAGTAAAAATGCATGATGTATTATTGTAAAAACAGAAAACCCCCCACAAAGCTGTAAACCAGGAAGAATCCTGACTTCTGCAACTTATCTCACCATCTATAATTCACTGTGACAGATGTCAGAAACAGGAGCATTATGTTTATTTTAGCTGTACTGTGACAACAAGCTGCAAAATGTACCTCCAAAGACCTCAGATGTGTTAACATGCTCCGGGCTGTGAATTCTGCACAGTGCATAACTCATCATTAGTGAGTGATGACACCACTGAGACGCCTTAATTATGATTTCAAGTCCTCTGCATTTAAGACATTACTGTAGCAGAAGAAGAGCACTGTGTGTATGTGCACGTCTTTTTTTCTCTTCCTCTGCACCTTAAACACGAGTAGATGACTGCAGGTGAATGACAGTAAGTGCCACGGAGAAAAGCAGGCCTTACTCAGACACCCCAAGCATTATCACACCGACTGTCATCACAGCTTTAACAGTAAGTCGAGACTTCTCAAAAGTGACTCTGGTAACATTTCACTGACTGAAACAGTCAAAGCACAATTCTTTTTTTTTTCCCCCTCTGAAAGAAAAAGGAGAAGACAGTGCTGCAGTGAAATGAAATGAATGCAGTGTTTGACTCAGTGGCTTAGTCTGATAAAATTCTGTTCACTGTCTTTCAGCTCCAGCAAACAGCAGCAAACAGAATGTCTCTAACTGATTGGCATGGCAGTCAATACATCAGCGTGTGCATTGGGATGAAGAAATCAATGTCAGTACATTCCCATGGTGCTTCCATCTCTGCCAGCAAACCCTCGTACTACGATGGAAAGCCATCAACTGAACCTGCCCAAAGGGGCTACAGAGATTTTTTTTTAGCTTGAAGGGTTGCCTTGGTGCCAAGAAAGGCCCTTGTAAAAGCCATAGTAAAGGATTACCCAAGCAAGCATGTCCTCCTTCAGCACAGCCGAGAACACTAGTTTCCACCCTTGGTACAATTTTGAAGGGTCATTTTTAAACACAGAGAGGGATGAAACAAACAACAAGAGACGCTAGAAGGGGACATCCATCACTCCTACTTGGCTCTGGCCCGCTGCTTGCTGATTTGGAGATAACATTGGCCCTAACTTCTTTAAAGCCTGATCGAACGTTGTTAAGATCAAATCGGTGGTGCTGAGCAAAAACAAACAGAACATGTTTAAATTGTCAGAGGAGCTGATACAAAATGACCACTTATTCTGCAACGAAGGCCATTGTATCAATGGTTCCAATAACACAACACTGTGTCCAATAGGATTAGAGGATCATTTTATAGCAGCATAAGCATATCTTATTTATGAATATATTTAAAACTGTTATTTTGTTGTTGTTGATGTTTTTATTGTGCCTCTGTCTTCATGAACAAAAACAATGTAAGATTATTTGTATGTTGATGAATGACGCAACAATAGCAATGCTATTATAACCCTGATTTATGGATGCTAGAATTCCCTGAGCTGTGGGTGACAATTAGTGCGTTCATACGCATGTTAAAAGTCCGACTAAGCCAATAATTCTGTTATCTTGATGTCATGTAAACATGTTAGTCTGACTAAAGTTGAGCTGGTCTTAGCTGGACTTACATACCTGGATAATTCAAAGAAAAATTCACTGAAGAAACTTTCCGTGGCTTCTTTGGTTTTTCAGTTATAACCATACATATTTGCAGCCGTCTCACTTTACTCGCACAATGCTGCGGTTGCCACTGTCTGTTTTGACATAAAACAATCACTTCCAGTGTGCAGAACAGACTTAATCGACATTGCGTGAGCTCTGCTGAGAGGCTTGAATCTAACAGACATATGTTTATATTTAGAAAGTTAGCCACTACAGATTTAAACCGGCACATGTGAATCATTTGTTATATTTATATTCATAATATTTAGGATTAATATTTGAAAAATTTCAGCGTCCATCATGTCAACATGTCTCATATTACAGGTGTATATCAGGAACAGGAAAACTACGGAGACACCACTTCACCTGAAACTTCCGTGATACAATTCTTTATGGTTTTTGAGGACTCCTCTGGAAATGAAACAATTACAGACACAGACAGACAGACTGATCTCTACGTGCTGTGAAACCCCTGCATTAGACACTGAAGGGGAAAATAAAATCACTTTGTCACAACAAAAACGGAAAAAGCTTCATATCTGCCATACTTGTGCGGGTCATGTGTCAGCTGAGAGGTTTTTGTAGGGCTTTTGGGATTGTTGCATGCAGCTGAGCAGATAAGATTGATGTGCCACTGCTCTGCCAAACAGACAATATAATTAAAGTCACGCAACCATGGTTTGTGCCACGACTCAGGGACACGCATCCACGTTTCCTTCTTCTCGGGTTACTCTGTTGTGAAAAGACACAAATTCTAAAATGTTATTGTTTCTCCAAGAAGACACTTATTCTTTAAAAAGACGGATACACTGGGGAATAAAATGTTTGATTAAGTGTGAACAAAATAACCCAAATAGTACTGAAGGATATTGAATAGAAACACTGTTATTATTTGAAACATAGCAAATAACAACCGAGGCAGAGGGAGATAATTCTCGTTCTTTTGTTCATCAAATTTAAGCAATCTGGGTAGTCTGGGCATTCTTTTAAACAGGAAGTAGATTATTGCTCGCATGCAACACACAGATAAAACCTCATCCTATATCCCCTTTTATGATGCCTGTACACCAACTTAGTCCACAGCAGCAAACAACATTAGCCACATATGTACAATATCCTACATAAAAACAGATTCACAGCAGGCTGCAATGGTTGAGCAGCAAATTACCGGTGCTTTTGCTCCTGTGAATCCGCAGATAGTTGCAGAGTGATCACCTGTAGAGCGCTGCAGCAGATATAGCACCGCAGGTCATTTTGTGAAGCTGGAAAAGCCTTAAAAGGTTAATCTGACAAATGAGGCGATGCCATTAAAAGCTGATCATTAAAGAGCAAACGGGCACATTCTCCACTGTTACAAGTCCCTTTATGAAATGTCAAAGAAGAAAATAATACGACTCTGTCTCTCACACACACACACACACACACACACACACACACACAGCCACTGCAACACATTTTTATCACCTTATGATTTTGGTTTATTGTAAAACATAAATCATCTCTGTATCATACTTGTGAACACCCACATGTTTGTTTTACCCATGAGCTGTGACCTCAATACTCCAAGCAGTCCTTACAGTAGAGCCAACCATAGGCGTAAACAGATAAATATAAGATGTTGACCCTACTGAAATCCCCGGTTTAATTAATGCCAGGTCCCCTCTCTGTAATTTGAAGTCTCCTTTATTAGAAATTTTAAAAGTGCTCTCCCTGGGGATCCTCTGAGTCACAGGGAAATTGTGGCACAATATGTTTTTAATTTCCCAGGAGGTCCTGGCACAGCAACTATTTAACGACGGAGCAGCTTTGCTGAATGAAACTAAAAGGTGTGCTTTTTTTTTTCCCTTTCTCTTTTGTCATTATGACTGGCCCATACATGAAATGTTCTGTCTGCTTGCATCTTTAATTTCCTACTGAGTTGTTGCTAAATCAGTGCTTTGGATAGCCACATCTTGGAGATCTGTTAACAAACCAAGTTTCCAAGTGTGGATCGCTGGACTGTCAAATTCTCTTGCCCTTGAAACTTACTTTTGTGAGTAAGGGTAAACATTCTACCTATATAACAACACTATTTCATTTGACATGTATTATTTTTTTTAATTATTACAATGATTTCTGTATGCTTATTTGCATTTGGAAGCATGCTGATATTTACTCAACGTAGTGGCCTGTCATAGAACTGCATTGGAAAATGCTTTACCCTACCATGCACCTGACCTGTTCTTTTTATTAATGCTGTCAAGCGTTAACGCGCCAACGGCGTATAACGTCGTCAGCGACACTTAACGGCGTCAACGTTAACGCACGGCACGTTTCCACGACGACTGACCAGAAAAAGGCGTGCGTGACTTCATGTTTACGTGAATCCGGATTTTGAAAATTAGTCTCTAAAGTAACGCTAAACTTTAAAAACAGAGGCACACATATGCAGTACACAGGTACGCTGGTTATTTGTAGCGCTGCTCTTTTCCTTTAATAAACATACCGCTCCAGTTCCACTGTAGGCACGCTAACGGCGCTAAAAGGAGCTAATGCAGCTAACGGAGCTAACTGGTAAACGGTGCCTGGACTCCATTGTCGTGGCACGTAAACATGACGTCAGGCGCTTCTTTTTCCGGTCAGTCGTCATGGAAACGTGTCATGCGTTAACGCACATTAACGTGCGTTAACCTTTTGCACAGCACTACTTTTTTGTTTGTTTGTTGCTGTCATTGCAAATAATTCATTAATATCATTTCAAACATTTTCGAAAAAAAAAAAACCAGTGCTTTGGCTTCAGCCAAATGGAAAACACACATAATCAGTTTTGCACTGTATCTCTTGAGTCGCTGGGTGTTATCCGATCATTTAGCCTGTTTTAGCAATCACCATCCAGAATGCTGACCTATAGGGGGCGTTATACAACCTAGAATAACAGCCGTTATTGTTGCTTTCAAACCTTGGGCGAGCATGACTCAAGTCCATTAGCTCACACTTTAAAAGATGACCTTTCAGACACGATGTTGTTATAGATATGTAAAATGTCAATTTGCAGATGGACAGTATGTCTGTGCCCTTCGAGGGAGGCGAACCACCTGAACTGTTCCTGCTGCTATTTTAGTCCACGAGCGTTCAGGTTGAAACGCTCAGGACACGAGCCCTTACGTGCACCGCGAGTTTCATCTGTAGTTTGTCTGCTTTCTGACTCAGACCTTCAAACCGTTAGCATATAGAGTAGGCAAAGCAACATAAAACCAGGAAATTGGAACAGCCCCATACAATATTTTTCTTCCTCCAAGGTTCCCAGAAATGTTTTAAACAGTTGGGTGATCTATTCTGCCCGAGCCATAAAAAAAAAGAAAGAAAGTAGGTGGCTCGAAAAAGAGATTCAAGGTTAGTCAGATTACTGACTTTCCAGTCAATTTAGTGCTCATGCAGTTGTCATATTCCGGGTGGCACCACAGTTATTCTCGCATTACTAATGCTCCATTAGTCAACGGCAAAACAGAAATGAAGCGAGATACTTTGAGCTATTGTTGGTGGCATTTTATCTCCAAACTATAGGAATTAACAAAGATTTAGCCACAAGTTTCCTCTCCCTTTAAAAAAGACATTTAGATTTAAGTCACATATAAAGAAATCACTCCCGGGTTTAGGGTTCATTAGAGTCTGGACATCATGATAGTGTCTTCTCTGTATGTTTTTATCTTTACCCCCAGAGTGTGAAGACACATCCATCATCTGTTCCTGCAGTCTAAAAAGGCAGCCTGCTGCTCTCCGTGCTCCTGAAAGGGCTCCTCACCCAGTCCAGTTTAACAGATGTCCTGTCAATATCACTCAAATATGAGCTAGAGTTGAGCTCCGAGAGACACACACATCACCACAGGAGTTCTGCCTGTTCACACAAAATGAAAGAGTGCACATTTCCATCATCTTCTCTCTCTCTCTCTCTCTCTCTCCACAGTCCGATCTGGTTAATAAAACTACCAACCTCAGTCTTTACCTTCTTAAAGAGTGGTTATCACTTGGGAAATGAATGACTACATGTTGATCAATTACTTTTTGTTAAGAATTTGACCAATTCATTTCAAATCATAACATACATTATCTCAAGGCACTGTACATAGATAACATCATGCAGAGCAGAGAAACCCAACGATTCACACGATGAGCAAGCACTAGGCATCAGTGGAGAGAAAAAACTCCATCTGCCTCGACCGGTTGGAGTGAATTACGAATTTATTAACTAATTAGATTAAGCAACAACATTCGGCTGTGATGTCACGTATACAAATTGAAACCCTCCTTTTGAGGCCTTGAGATTTATGATTTGACCGACGTTATGTTGACATTTTGCAAACAGAAGTTCACAGTGGTCACCATCAACCGGACTCCTATTGGACAACGCCTGATTTCATTCACACTGGAGTCTTTTTTCAGTCATTTACAAAATCAACTTCATGTGCGACTGAAGAATCTAGCGAGGGAGAGCATTAGTTGTCAGTAAAATGTTCACTGATGTTAAAAATTAAATGGGAAATGCAACTTATTTTCCCAGACTTCCCTTCACCCGCCCCCGAGTGGCTATTCAATATATTCTTATTTCCTGGTTAGCTTCAGGAGGAAACCTGAAAATACGGTCTATGCCGCAGACCTCGCATGCATGATTTAAACCAGATTTATATCAACCTCTTGAAAGAGAAATAATAAAGATGAATTCCTCTATGACAAACTTTCTACTCTGAACATAAAGCCTGTTGAGATTCTGTTTCCCTGAAGCCTGACTCAACATTCTAAACTATGAAAAAGACCGGTGTTTCTGAATTGTTAAATAACACATTCAACTCTGTTAAGGAAAATGCACGGACTATGCAGTCACCGGTGTGGGTCATGGTCTCTGCGATTCTCAAGCTTCAGCCGACCACTGTCTGTCATTTCTCAGTATTTCTGCTCCTCTCCTGTGTCTGAATCCACACTGTATTATGTTTACCACTTGGAGTCGTGGCAGCATGTCAATCACAGCTTTGTGTATTAATCAACATTTGGGATGGCACACTTGCAAGGTGTTTGTTCGGGATTAGCAGCGATGGTGTTATGAATCAATTAAAAGCCCATGGGCATCTGCCTGAGCTGCTTATTAATGCAGGAGTTTGAAAAATGGACGGGGCTGTGAGCATCTTATGATTTAGCTATATTGTGCACACTGGTTTTTATTTCACAATTGCTATATCATTCTTTGAATGAACTTGTTTGGCTTGACGGTAGAGTCTGCTGGTGTGAGCTGTGGCAGTGTCCAGGAAGAAGGGTCTTGAAGGTCTTAAAGGGGATGCTGGACAGAAATTATTTATCTTTGCTGGACGTTGAACCATGCCATCGTTGGCCATTTTCACTGCGGTTCAGCATCTGCTGCTGGTGTGACACACAGGAACGTGTCAACACCACTGCAGAGTCCACACACTGACAGGCCGTATGGTTTTCTGCTTACTGTTGGGACGTTTTTACACACTATGTGATCTGAACTTTTAGTTTTTTTTCGTCCTTGTACTACATTATTTTCAGAGGTCAAATTTTCAAAAAAACAACAAAAAATTACAATTATTTTATCATTATTACCAATTTTAATCATTTATTTGTTATATGGGGCAAAAACCCTCACATTTAAGAAGCTAAAAAAAATTACTACATGAATATAGAATAACCAATTGATTGATAATCAAAGTATTTGTAGTTTTTGGTTTGTGGGCTCTGATGAGAGCACACCGTACGGCACACATTCAGCAGATCAGTGCAGTTGCTAAGTAGCTGTGTGAAGTGCTTTTCACCGCTCTCTCCCCCCCATTGCTTTACATTCTAATGTGGAAAGGTACTGTCTTCTTATGTGCTTGTTACATACTTCATGTCCCTCACGATGACACAAATCAATAGATATTCTAATCCTGGTGTATCCAGTAAGGCATTCTCTTATCCTGGTGGATTTTCACACACTCACTTAAAAATACGGCGAGTGGTCCTCAGGCTTTAGTTTTCTATTCCAGTCAGATGGAAGAGGGATTAATACGTCTACTACTACTCATGTAAAAGAAGCTTCACCCAGTCAGAGGTTAACGTTCGACGATGAGGCAAAAAAAAATACTATTTTTTTGTTTTTGTTTGTTTGGTGACATTGTGAAAGGTGAAAAACACGCAGACTAAAAATGTAGCCAAAACTCGACATGGGGAAACAATATTCTGACTGCAATTTCATTTGCAATATTATTTTTTCCAAGTCAAGCTTCATTTCAAAACTGCTGTGTTTAAATATATATATATTGACATAATGCAAGAATGAGAAATTAAACACAGCTTTTTTTTTCTTTTTTTTTTTTAATTGGCATAAAAACCATTTAATATTTCAGCCTTTGTGGTTTGTTCATTGCGTCGTTTCAAACTGTGATTTTGGTTTTAAAATGATGAATCATTCAGGCATAGCGCTGAAAACAAAAGAAACTAAACCCACAGCATGTGCAGTTGAACAAATGCATTGTTCAGTGAATAAATGAGGCTAAAGTGGTATTTGGTGGTGGTTATATTTAAATCACACTTTTAATGGTTAAAGCAACACATGTGCATGTCCCGCCAGTGGCAGACTGCTGTGCACGGGCGGTGTTCATTAGACAGGCAGACTTGGCACACCTGGAAAAGGCTTACCACACCACACCACACCACACCATGCAGCAGTAATTACTGCATGAGAAGCATAATGTGCCATGCAGCCAACGTGTGGGCGAGTCCTTACAACGTCCCTCTGCGTTTGACACGCTGCAATTCGCATCGCTTTAAGCGCCGAGTTCGCTTTCCTCGCCTGAAAAAGCAAATGTGTGATCTGCAATTTCCAACAGTACGGGTAGTTTTCCTAATTAGAGGATTTGCCCCTCTCCTGATTTCACACTTTCAGATCATCAAACTCAATTTTAAATTTAGACAAAGATAACACAAGTGGTGATATAATCGTTCATGCTGTGATCTAAAGAAATTCAACTACCACAAATGGAGGAAACCTGGAAGAGTGACGAACCTTCCCAGGAGTGGCTGGCCGAGCAAAATTACAGCAAGAGCGCATTGGATGACTCATCCAGGAGCTCACCAAAAGAACAACAGCCAAACAACTGCAGGCTTCACTTGCCTCTGTTAAGGTCAGTTAAGGTTCACGATTCAACAACAAGAAAGAGATCGGGCAACAGTGGCGTCCATGGGAGGAAGAGTTCCGAGGCAAAAAAAGAAGACAAAGGCTCATCTCACATTTGCCAAACAGCATCTTGATGAAATAGTGTGTGGACTGACGAGACCAAAGTTTAGAAGGTGTGTGTGTGTCCCCGTTAAATGTTTGCTGCTTCAGGATCTAAATCATGGACCTACGGATTCTGCTTTCTATCAGAAAAACATTCTGAAGGAGAACATCCAGCCATCACTGTGTGACCTCAAAGGTCAAGCACACTTGTGTGATGCAGCAGGACGATGATCTGACACCAGCGAGTCCACATCTGTATGGCTGTATTCAAAAAAATAAATAAATAAAGGTTTTGGGGTGGCTAAATCAAAGTCTATATATATATATATAACTAACTTTAATATAACTAACTTTAATCCACTCCTTTGCCTCAGTGAGCCTCTGACCAGAACTGACTAACATTAAGGGGCTTTAGAGTTGACATATTACCGCCTGATCCCTCCCTCCTTCCATGAATCTAAAACTCCAGCGTTGCTGTTTGTTGCTATTTTGAGAATATCGCCGAGGATAAAACGAGGCACCTGACTGATGCTAAATTATTCCCCCCCCTCGATCCTTGAACTGCATGTCAAAGCTCAGATTTATGACTCAACTCACATCTAAGAGAGCTGGAGATCTGACATTGTCACAGTGTAAAGAGTTGCCGTGTAATTGAATTGAAAGGCACAAAGCCAGTGGTGGGTCACACTGCAAATTCCCAAAGCCTGCAGATTTAAAACCAAGTCACGACCCTGGTCACCATAAGTGCCATCCAAGTCAAATCCCAGTTGCTTGCATGTGTCCCTCTCTGTCACACAGAATCCAGATTCCACCATCAGTCGTGGCGGTGGGTGACACGATCCCTGACAACTTTCCACATCAGTCGGGGGATTAGAGGCATAAGGTTTACGCTGGTCTTGCCAGAATCCCGGATAACATTTTTTGATTCAGCAATTTAAACTAATTTCAAGGCTGGCTCTGCAGCAATTTTCTGGATCAATGGAATGTCATAGCTCACTTGGTCAGTGGCCCCGCTTATCGCAGGTACCTAGCGCACTGGGATGCTATGCTAATTAGCTAGTTTGGAAAAGCCTGGGACCTACATTTCCTCCCTCTTGGTCATTTGGCGTCCAGAGCTATTCGTTCATCATTCATTCCTGTCAAACAAAAGCTTAAAGGTGCAAAGAGAAAATGTTTACATGATCAATTTTACTGTTTAAAGCATCGACTATTATTGAAAGCTGTTCGTGCAAAAGGCTGCAAATTCAAATTAAATCCAGTTTGCACTGGGAAATGCACACGGATCACTCAATCCTGCTCCCAGAGGCAATACCACAGACAAAAGTGGAAAAAAAGGATTATTTAAAAATGTGTAAGAGTAAAATCAGACCTGGAAATTGCAAAAGTGTGGAATGATAAATGTAGTTTTTATATAATTGCAAAATGGGCCTTGGGCAAATAATAGCAGACATGCATTCACTTCTGGATGGATACAAATAGGCAATGTTGGTTTCCACAATTTCTGGAAATGTACTGTGTGAAATTCCATTTCAGTGAACTTGTTAAACATATATCTATATCTATATATATATAGATATATATATATATATTTATATAACTTGAGAGGACGGACATGTGTTGTTAGAAACATGTTTGAATCCTTGAACACAGGAGCATGAAATGAATACATATCTGAAAATCATTTCTGTGGCGTTGCTTCAGGGCAGCACTGCATGTTTTCGATGAACTATTCATTCGTGCTTTTGGCTTCCCCCCCCCTCCTTTTTCCCTTTGAAAGCAAATACCTGTAATGTTACAACTGAACTGAAGTTAAATTCAGGCGAGTGCAAAGAAACTAAAGTGGACAAAATCACATAATGACCAAAAATTGCTATAATCTGTGACATTATGCTGCAGTTTCAGGACAAGACCACAGAAAGTCTTTGCAGGGGAACAGTTCAGTCTTTTCCCCCCTGGCTAGGCCTGCTACATTTTCTTATGTTTTATTTGCCAGGCACAGGGTGCAGCAGCCACACAGGGTTAAAAAGCAATTTCCCACATCATGACAACTGTACAAATGTATGGTGGCAAATGTTGGAGGAGAAAAGGGGGGAGGTGGGTACAGATAAGGGGGTGAAAGACACCGATGTGACAGTGGTAGAGTAGAGAGGTTAATCCTGCTGTTTAATCTGTGGAGGTATGGGGGGGGCCTTATCTCCTCTGCCTGCTGCCGTTGTGCTCTCCTTCAGCATCCAGCATCCCTGACTGTCTGACATCACTCAGCGCTGGGTGGCGAAGGGGATGAAGGGAGAGCAGGAAGACAAGCAAGTCGCTGCTAACATTAAGGGCTAGTGCAACCACCGGCACATGCACTACCTCCCACATAACCCCCCCCACACCCCACCCGCTGTGACGACCACAGAGACTCAGATGCCGGTGATTCTGCTAGACATCCCACGGGACTCGGCACCGACAACCTTCATTTCCATATTCGCTTTGGTGCACCAGCGATGAGAGAAGTAGCCGGTGAAGAATTGGCCGGCTTTCTGATAAACCAAACAGCTGTCATCTTCCCTCAGGCAGCAAAGAAACCAGAAAAATCCCACATGAGCACAAACCTTTGCCAGCAAGTCTGTTTGGAAAACCCAAAACAACAATATTCATATTCATCAAGACACCACATGCCTTTTTTTTGTTTGCAGTGTTGTCCATGCGTCCAATTAACAGCAGAATATGCAGCAGGACAACGACTACTACTTGAAACATCCAACAAACGTCCCAACACTGATTCAGACCAGTTAGATTTCCCTCCTGAATGTCTAGTGTGTATTATAATAATAATACTAATAATAATATTATATTACAGAAAGGTGGTCATAGTGTTTTTTCAATTTAAAGGGGGAAACATTTTTCACTTTCAGACTGCTGGATAGAAACGGCTCACAGTTTATCAAATGTGTATCGCAGCTGCACCACTGCCAAACTTTAGGAGACTTGGTACAGGTCGGATCAGCATTTAGATGGGCCATTTCTACAAGGCATTTCAATTTCTGACATACGAGCAAGGGTTACAAATGTTGGCAGGGAAGGGTGCCTTGTTTTGAACTTTTTGGACCTGATTAAAATGGCCTGGCGCTCTCTTTTCAAGCAGTTATATTCATGCAGAAAATGGGCAACTCTTAGCAATGATCCCCTGAAAGAAATAAACAGACCAACTAAACAAATCCGCATCATGAGCCTCAGGCAACAAAAACAATTACCAGAACTTCCATTTATACATACGGAGCTTCCGATTCTTTTAATGACGCCATTAATGATAACATTGCATTGACTGGCCAAGGTCTCAACTCTGTTGTCCATTTTGTTCATAGGGCAACATAAGAAAAAAAATACATTATCTTGACTGAAACGCAGAACAAATCTGCAATAAAAAATAGCAGCCACACAGAGTGTCTGAGATTTTGGACGCCAATACTGTGCAGATTTTCACAACTTCATTCAAATCTCAAGACTCAGGAGAACCAAGTTTTTCTAGCACTTTAAATAATGGTGAATGCACAAACAGATATAACAGGATCAGAGTCTCAGCCTTTTCATAAAATGAGATTTGCAGATATGAAAAAAGTTCTGGGAAAAAATCCACACTGCTCTGCTGCCAGTGTCCTTTATCTTGCATCTACGAAGACTGGACAAATGAGACTCCACTCAGATTAAAAAAAAGTTATTGCATACTGAGATGCAAATTTTGCATGTGATGAGACAACCAGTTATGTGAAGAGGCGGACACAGGGATTAAAAATGTCACTTTATGGTGATTATTGTGATTATCTGAAGTATGACTGAGATACATAATCTGGCGAAGTCCTTCAATCCAGCTCAGGTGTGTGAGAGTGAGACTTTTATACACGGGTGTGTTTTGTTTGAAGTAGCGTAAATTGATTTTTTTTTTTTGTTTTGCCTTCAAAATAAATAAATGGCTTAGCGTGATCAGTTTCAGAGCGTTATTTTTTTTAATGCACTTAACATAAATGGATTCAGGGGAATGGAAACGGGTGAATTGTGTTGTGTTTGTGTTCATATTCAACAGATGAAAAGATCACCTCAGTCTTTTTATGCAGCTAACAAACAAAAGACAAGATGTGTAGCCTCTCACATAACGTGTGGCTGTGGCTCTAATCTGGTAATGTGTGCCTTGATGAAAACCAACCTCTTTCTTGCTCATGTGTCCAGTGTGTCTCAGACCTTATTCTTTTATGGTTTTTTTAGGCCTCAGAAAGCTCTTCAAAGAGCACTAATGACTCAACAAATTGGCAAAAAGTGGGACCCTGTTTCACTTTTTAATTGAGGCAAGATTCTATTTCTTCCTGTGTGGCGAGCCCCAGCTCTCAGTGTTAATGCACAGTTGATGGCTAATGACAGGTGTATTAAGTGATCATGAGATTTTAATGGCCACTTATCCCCAGCTGTCAAAGGCAGAGTCTACAGAACGCTGCTGCAGCAGCTGTCTGTCTGCCAAATGGGCAGCGTTCTGCTTTGACTTCATTCTTCTCAACCAACCGAACGACCTACACACGCATTTTGACTGAACAGAGCATTGTTTGTTCCGTTTGTTCATAAGGGACCTCTGTACATGTTCTGTCAAAGCAGTTTGCCATTCTTTGTTTGTTGTTGAACCCTAAATGAGAAGTCACATATTTATAATATGAGTCTATGAGTTTATCAGTGAGCTAATGAAATCCATTATATCCAGTAATATAATCAGCCCGCAGTGTCTTAACAATGCATTTCAGGAACAAAACACCAGTGTAAATATTCAAAATATATGTTTTGCTGTTGGCTTCATTCAGAATATTTCCAGCTGGGAATTCAATTTAAAAAAGTCTGATTTAGGCATGAATTTTAGAAACTGCATTGGGCATTGACAGAGTAATCGTTTGGTCCAGAAAATGTTAAAAAATGTGTCCAGTGTTTTTCAAACCTCAAAATAATGATGTTTTCAAACGTCTTGTTTTGTCCGCAAACCAAAATTATTCAGTCTTAATGATTTCCAAACCAAACAAATATTGATGTTTCAAAAATACTTTAGGTCTTTTAGGTTTCATTTTCTGACGCAACTGGCAACCCGTGGTTGCTCGGCAGCTGAGACTCTACTGACTGCAATGATCGGTAGACGGTGGTAGGTGGCGCCACATGTCAAAACATGATTTCAAAACATAAACATGATTTGCAGTCTGCAAAATAATTCTTTTTAATGCAAATATTTTTGCTGTACTGTTGTTGTTGGTGAGTTCAGTTTGTTATATGAACATTATTCCTGAGTCTCTGTGACATATTAGGAGGATTTTATGGCCAGTTGGCTTTAGATTCATCTTAGATTTGTCTTTCTTCATGTCTGAAATATTATTAATCTACAATTATGATATTTCAAAAAAGGCTGTTCACATTTCATGTGTGGATCTAAGAGAAGAGGTAAAAAAGAGACTTTTCCCTCTCCCTTTCCTTCAGCAAAGAACATTTTTCACATTGTTCTCATGGGGAACCTTCTAAAGCACATCCAACACCCACCTAACTTCGATTTAAGATCTGTACTGCAGCGAAACAACATCACAGACCAACATTTCACAGTATCCTGCCCTGATGCTTTGTCTTTTGTTCCTGCTGCTGTTATGTACCTGTGATTACCCCTGAGGCCTCAGCTCTGTGTGAGCTCTTGGCTCCGTGGCAATATTTAGCACCAGGTCTGTTTGGGTTGGACGATGGTATGTTACAGGTCACTAAGCGCATGCTTGGCTCACAGCCGAGCCCTCTGACAAACACACATTACCAGCAAGCGACACCTATCCGTTCAGCCCGTGTCAGTTTATTCTTCGGATCAATTTATTCCTTTTCTCTCAGCAAATTCACACATCTCATCATGGCACATTTAAAATGCCACTGGTTCGATTGATTTCCATTAGCACAGTTCACATCCCTTGGGTGAGGCTTGAGCGACACTGGTCAGGATATTTAAACGAGAAGATTGTTTAACACACTCCGGCACCTTTATGGTGTTTTTTTCCACGATACAGCTGCAGCACGGCTCGGACACGGCTCGACTCTACGTGGTTTGGGTCGTTTTCCATTAATATAGTGTACTGAAACGTTAGAATCAGTTAATTAAAAACATAAGTTCAGTAGTTCCACAGTCACTGAATAACAACACGGCGGATGGGGTTGTGATGCGGCTCGTGATTGCCTGTCGCTAAATACGCCACGACTCCTCTGTTAAATATTGAGATTTTAGAAATGTCTTTGCTGTTTTAGGGTAACGCATGTTTTCAGGATTTTTAAGACTTTTTAACTGACCATTACCAACATGATTTGGCATATGTACATCTCATTAACTGTAACTCCTAGACCGTTTGTGACATAAAATTCAAAAACTATGGAACTATGGAGTGGCAAACTGTCGCCCTATGTAAGCTGAGATTGGCACAGCACCCCGTGCGACCCTCATGTGGAGGATAAATCAATAGAAGATCGATGGATGGATGGATACCGGAAAGCAGAGAAATAGAGCTTTGCACCCATATACTTGTCATTACGGTAACCCTCAGGATTTACCAGGGCGTCATACGTTTGTGACGTCAGCTTCTCAGTACCATATTCCTAAACGGTTGAATAACTGCCAGATATCAAAAGTGAACATTATCTTGGAATAATGGAGCAGAATTAATTTTTTTTGACAATACTACATTAAATCAATATAAATACAGGCGGCGTGATTATCATGATGGTCATAAGAGAGCGGTTAACTGACCTACAGTTCTGTATTTTTGGGTTTCCTGTATCGGACGTCGCACTCATGACTCGGTGACAACACTCTCTGACAAATCAGTGTCCGGCAGTCTGTCAACGTCACATTTAGTAGCGGCTCAGCTCGCTTGGGACCTCACCAGAGCAGGTACTAAAAAAGGTACCCGCTACTAGGTACTATTAAAAAAACGAGCAGAGTAGAAAAGCACCAACACATTGTCACGTGACGCACTTCAGCGTTCCTTTGTCCACCTGAGCTGTCGTACACGGATGTACCGTATATGTAAAAACACGTGATGTGTCAATTCTTTCACACTTTTCCACCTGACAACCTGCAGACCAGCGCCGTAGCGAGCGTCCCGCTAAACCTATGGTCCATTTAGAAAAACCCCAGGCGATCGGCTCGTTCCCTGCAGCACAGCGGAGGGGACCAGAGAGACGGGGTCTCCTCTGAACACACCCGGCACTCAGAGCCATTCGGTGGTCCAGAGGATGTACTCGACTGTCATGTTGGATCACATCACAGATACAACGAATAAGGTCAGCATGGAAAAACATCCTCAGTCGCTACAAGGACAGAGTGAAGAAGGGGGTGAAGTACAGACAGTTGTATTTTCAAAGGAAATATCTCTGCTTCTGCACGTCATGAGCTGTATATTTGTTTTATTTAAAGAAATTCATTTGTTCCCTTTGTTCTTTCTTAGTTTTTCTGGACTGCCGGAGTTTTGTTTGTTTGCCTGGCAGCCTGTTCATCTGCACTTGGGTCCAGGAAATTATAAAAGACTCTCACACTGTGCTTCTGTAGCTGTCAGAACAAACACTGTGCATGTGTTATGACTTTACCCACTCCTGTAGACCAAGTGAAACGTTTCTCCTTTATTATTGTATAAACAGTATCACCAATTTCTCCATATTAGGAGTGTGTGGATCCACGATGGCATGAAAGGCTATAGGCGTACAGGCAAAATCGGTGGTTTAGTTTAGCCGCAGTGGAGCAGATTGGAAGGAAGCGAGAACTTCAGAGACCATTATCCCATGCTTACTTATCATCATTCAGGTGGTGAACTTTGCATGGAGAGCGAGACAAAGAAAAGCACTTGTGTACAGAAATGAGGAACGAATAACGGTGACAGACAAACTGAAGTAAATTCAGACAAAGCAACACTGCAGTGACCTACACATCGGGCAGTCTGAGGAGTACGAGATGACACTTGGCAAATCGTCACCTTAAGAAGATTTTAGAGGACGCAAGGAATACAATTCAGACCGAAAAGACTCTAAAAGAAGCATTTACAACACCCACTTCCCTGTAACAGAACAAGAGCTTAAGAGATCACAAGATGTATTGGTGAATATATACGGCCAAAGACCTACAGCCATTTTCTTTAGTGGACAACAATAAAATCCCATCATAGACGTACTTTAGTCAAACACTATTACCAGTGCTTTGCAAAGGGACGAAAGCTTAAGTTACACAGAGCCTGGAGCAATCAGAGTGCATCTCACTCACACACACGGCTGGACTTTATGAGCTACTCAGAGTTATATTACTACAACAACATTGCAAAACATTCTCTACCGTGGATGCGATCACATTCATCACAGCATCATAAATATTGTAGCGTGGACTTGTTAAAGCGGCAATATCATACTGGGAGATTTTGATGTCGTTACATCCCTATTGTTTTAACATAATGGAGAGTACATCTACTTTTAATAATCTAGGGAACAGGGAAAAAAACAGGACTCATTAATTCTGCACTGTGTATAAAACTAGATCAATACATCAGTGGCCCAGGATAACACTATAGAGTTCATACTGTATAATAATAATCAAAGTAAATACAGTACAACTGCTATAAATCAAACTATATTGACGTCTCTGGGCCATGACCAACTTCATTAATTGTCCTAATTGGTTTTCATTGACTCCTGTTAGAGTTAAATGAAAGTGATTAATGTAATACAATTAATTTAAAGTGTTAATTCTCAAAGGGTGAAAGAAAAGTACATTGGCACTCTGGACTTAGAAATTTTAAATTTTAGCCACTAACGGTTGAATATTAGTATACGAGCAACGTGATTCTGACTTTATCTGACATCTGTCACAACTGAGGGATATTAGGGGTAACACGTTATAATAAGTACACACGATTAGCATTAGCGTTCATCATTTATAACGCATGAATACTCATTAGTGTGTGGTATAAACACAGTTATAAATGTTTTACTCATCAAAGAGCTCGTTTGTTGGAGGTCGATGCTGATAACTGGGTTTATAAACCACATACTAATGAGTACTCATGTGTTATAAATGATGAATTCAATATTTATTAATGTTTAACTAATGCTAATAGTGTGCACTTATTCTAAAGTGTTACCGATATTGGTTATAAAGCTAAATTAAAAACATGCGACTGCATTGGCAACTCTATTATAATCATTACATAGACCTTCTGCAGCTGTATCCTTTACCTCCACTCACTCACCCTGCTGTAACATCATTTAAGTCAGTTAATTGCTAAATCGGCACAAAATCCAAACACTGGGATTGTGCATGTGCCTGGTTTGTTCTCCTCGCCGCTTGTGTGGTGGCGATCACGCCGCTGAGCTGCCGAGATCAAGGCGAGATCCATACGTGCTTCACCAAGCAAGAGCATTACCGGGGATGCTTTCGTCAGCAACATGTGAGCGCCTTCAGAAAATGTCCACTAACAAGACTAAATGAAAAGGAAGTGCACACACACACAAGTACACACACACACACACACACACACACACACACACACACGCGTGTGCGCGCGCACAAGCTCATTAAGACGTACCATGATCTCCCTGGCTTGCAGCTGTATCACTAGGTAGTTGTAAAGAAAATTTAGCCCGCGAGAAAGTCAATGAGGTGATGATGGAAATGAGCCCCCCTGATGCAGCTGATTGATTTTTTTTTTTTTCTCCGTGAAAAATGGCAAGTGCAAAAGGAGTACTCTTGTCTGCACTACACAAATCGCAGAGGGCGTGGAGAATCGTTTTTACTTGGTATTCTCACACAAGCCGAGTTTATCTCGTAGAGGGAAGAAGACAAACTGTATACGCCTCGCAAAAATGTTTTGACCTTGCCTGGAAAAGACAGAGCCAATCAAACAGGTTACAAAACTCACTCTAGACTTTAGAGTTTTTCTTTTTTTTTTACAAATCGTTCTTATTTTACTAAGAAAAAGAAAACATAGTTGATGCTAATTGCTTCTCGAAACTAGCCGTCACCTTCAAAACAGAAGGTGCTGCAGTACAGACAGTAGACATGGAAAAACGTGTAATGTGTTTTGTGGATACGTGATCCAAACCTGTGAGTACGAGTTAATCTAAGATTGGGTGAATTGGCGTTAGCTTGGCTAATCTAATTGACAAGATGCTTTCATGGTGATTTCTTGAAACCTAATTCATTCTCTATCAGTGAGGGTCAAACCCAGAAGAAGTTGGAGACAATCCCAGATAGTGTGAATCTAAGAGGCAACCAGACTCTACTTTACCCATAAGAATTTAACTCCCGTTTTAAAGCCTCGAGATTTGCGATATAGCTGATGCCATGTTGAGGTTTTTTCCTATTGTACGATCACAGCTGTCAATCCCACTGGTGTCCACTCCTATGACACCCTCTGTCATCTACTACCCTCTAAATGGGAACACGATTGATATAATGTCATATTGAAGAAGAGCTGACCATTAACTCCTCAGGAAAACGTTGTAAATCAAGTAAGAGGAAGGTTAATATTCCCATTTTAAATTGATTACTTTTTGCAACCAGTGGAGTCACTCCCTGGTGTCTGCTCAATATATACTTACTTCCTGGTTCACCAAGCAAACAGAAAATACTATTTCTACTTTTTATATACGGTCGCTGCATGGGGAAACCTAGACAAAGTCACCACTGGGCTATCACAGGGACAACATGAGATTTGATCATACAACCACTTTTTTGGTGTACGCATATTTGATGAATGAGGGCCACTGAGAGCAGAACATAATCACTGCTCTTCCCCGAAGGACAAATGAGGCATTGCAGTTGGTTTTCACACAGTATCCTTAGGGAAGAAGAAGATGCTCTTTGGGATGTGAACAGCCCCATGCGTACATATTATGGTCTAGATAAGGACGGTATACAAACTCAGGTATTTAACACTCAGGCCTTAACTTCTGTCGCCCCCCTGAGGACTAATTATGCATGCATGATGATTGAAATGCCTAAGTGATCTCGCACCCCTCCACTATTTGCTCGAGGCATTTTCTCCCGTCAAACTGCTCAATGTCCACTTTAATCTGGCAGTAGAATCCACGTCTGAAACATTTTGAGGGCTCTTCTTTTTCGGCTCTACACTCTGTGTGTATTCGTCTCACTTTGCTGTCACAATACCGCGCTTCCTCACATTTGTCAGTCCTGACGTAAACGAACAAGTCACCTCCCCATGTGTGACGTGTCAATGCTGCAGGTTCATTAGATACAACTATTCTTAGAAACACGAGAGACAGAGAGAGAGAGAGAGCGTCGCCTGGAGCTGATTGATATCATCAGAGTTGTGTAAAGTCATCTGGCGACATCTGGAACGTAACAGACATTAATGGTATTTTTTAAAAAGTAATGCACTACGGCTTTAAACAACATTCTGGTCAAATCTTCTACCACAACTACTTGATAAAATCTTTCAAATCACTGCCATGTTGTGTTGTTCATTTGTATTTCTTTTTACACATATTTAAACGTCCTTAAGTGATGACAGCAAATGTGAAGCAAAAAAAAAGATTCAATGTAAAAACAGAGGGGAAGCGTTTCAAACAGCTGAATCAAAGAGCATCTTTCCAATTGTCTTTCTTCGACCGGAGTAAGAGATGAGAAGGTGGTGAACAGATGAACTGCTGGCCTTTTGCTGTGTTTTACAGCACTCGAGTCTTGCCGTGATTGTTCTCTGCCTCCCAGAAGACAACGGTCAGCTGGCTAATGTTAATTAGAGCCTGTCAGCAGAGCAGCCTTTTTAAAAAGGGTCAGGGAAAAGGTCAGCGCGCTATATTGTAATTATTTTACATGTTTAAAGGAGAGCTTAGTTTTTTTTTTGTCCTCGCAAATCTGACATCATAATGATCTAATGATCATTGAGTGGTATTGCTTAATGGAAAATAAACCTTTGCCCACGTTCACTGCAGCTTTCTGTGATTCATTATCTAAAACTGCAATGTCTGGAAAGCAATTTACCCCACTTGACTGACTGTTGACTCATACAACCTTTGTGATGGACGACATTAACAAAAATTTAAAATGTTTGCCGTGTACTGAGAATTTACTATTTCACTGTTGGAAATTATTATTTGTTATTTAATGACAATGTCTCATGAGGAAAAACACCATTTATAATTTTCTTCATAAGACTGGTACAATCTATACTTCAGCTGCTATTTGAGATATGATCCTCGTCTCTTTGGAGGAAAGTAGAGAGTATTATGAAAGGGCCCTGCTGTGATAATTGCATTATTCTTCAAAAATGTTAAGTGGCATTACTTTTTTTTATCCAATACAGGTTTTAGCGGTTGGATAAAGTAGCAGAATAAGAAGGATAGGAGAGGACTTTTGGAAAGAAAACAAGTCCAAAAAGCGATCCTGGGTTTCGGGGTTAATAAAACAACTTGATTTAAAGGTAACAAATAGGAAACAAACAGCAGTCTCTTGAGACGTCACAGGCTTCCCTCGGAATTATGTTAACAGCTGCCAGCGTTTAGTGCCAATGTGAGAATTAGTGTGCCCTACATGAAGCCTGGCAGAAAGTGAGGTTGTGGAGATTGAGGTGGTGGATGTAGTCAGCCTTTTCAAGCAGAAACTCAGAGTTTGAGTCTGCAATTTTCTGTGTATGTTTTTTTTTCTACCGTGAGGGCATCCGATCAGAAAATGCTGTATTTCTGATAATGTTACCATCACCTGATGATGAATTCTTCTTCTGCAACGGCATATTGCTTAAAACCTATTTTTTTTTACAAGCTTTCATTCATTCATTCGTTCACTTAAACATAAATAAATGTGCCTATTGTTGCCCAACATGCATTGCTCATATGTTGCCTCATGCTCACTGTTGTTGTGCACAAGGATTGTCTGTTACAGAGCTGCTGCTAAGTTTGACATAGGAAGTACTCTAAATACTCCCTTGTACTCAAGTTAATGTCAGGACTCAAGATTCAAAAATTCAGAATCATTGAATGCATTCAGGCAACTGAGTGCTTTTACTTGGAAACAGGTATGTCTGGGACATGCTGTATTTGTGACGTGTGTAATAGAACGAAAAAATGTATCTATTTTTCTCGTGAAAAAATTGTGGCTCTTGGTCAGTGTGTGTGTTCATTGAGTTTTGTCTATGCTGTAATCTGTTAGATCTGTTAATGTGCCAATGAAAAGCAAGACGATCGGCGGCACAGACGCTCTGCTCACACGTCCAGTGAGGCTCACGGAAGACACAGCTCCATGATGCAGGAAAAAGGCTGACAGTGACAGACTGGACGCGTTTGATCTTCACACCCTTATAAACACCTTTAACGCTAGGACAACCGAGAAAAGTTCATTCACTTCTTGTCGTGCATGATGTCGCTTCACACTATATTTGTTGTCCAAGGCCAGTATAATAAAATTCATAATTGAATTTCAATTGTTCTAATAAAAACATCAGTATAAATTTCAAACATCCCTGAATGTACGAACAATGAAGATTTACATGCGGAACATCAGCAAACAGAGAAAAAAGGAAGGGAGGCCAGCCTCAGTTCAAATACATAGACGTGTCTATTGAGAAGCTAACGGCGACAACGTTAACCCCACAATACATCAGGTGACCGCGGCCTGTCCTGTGCCGACCTTCCCCGTTTTTGTCTTCGACCTGCTCCCGCCTGTCCTCCCAGGCAGCGTCAAACAGAAATCTCCCAAGGCCAAACTGTGCCACGTCCGTTCACCGCTTCCACCCTGTCAACCAGCAAACATCCTCAGATTGGATTGTCTGACCCAACCCACACCCCCAAGCTAAATAGAATGCACCCCCCCCCCCACACACACACCACTCCCCCTCTCCACAGACAGGTGAAGACCGGTAGAAATGTGTGTGTCTGTCTCTGCTGGACATTTATCACACCTGCTCCCCCCCTTGTACCCAATAAACAATGTAGCCGAGATAATACAGCATTAGAGTCCTCACCTTCATCATGCTGACATTTTGTTACGCCTCGACAGAGCCGCTGTTTGATCCAGCGCGTGTTTCAACAGCACATCTTTAATCTGTGTAAACAAGTCAAAGGCCAGCGCGGCTTAGAAGGCAGAGGATGAAGAAACATTATTCAGCCTGAAGCCCCCGCAGCACACTGGGTGAATCTTAGCGCAGATTAGAGCGCGTAGTAATGTCACGAGGAGTCAGGACGGCGACATCCTCGGCGCGTGCATGCGTGCGCGCATGAATGTGTCTCTGGCAGATGTTTGAAATAGACATTTTTAATGAGGAGTGCTTCTTCCAATTATGTGATTGGCTGAACTGTCTACAAGTTCTGGGAAATGAAAGAAATGAGAATATATATATATATATAAATACACACATGTTGTATATATGGTAACACTTTAGATTAGGGAACAAATATTCACCATTAACTAGGTGCAGTGACTAGGTAAAGTGAGCAAACCAGCCCTTTATTAGTAATCATTATTCTACATAAACTTATTCTACCTCTGTTAGGACACAAATTGAGATTTTTCCTACATAAGGTGTTAATATGTGCTTAATATTTACTAATAAAGGGCTAGTATGCTACTTATATGCATGTTAGTAAGCACCCAGTTAATGGTGAATCTGTGTTTCCTAATCTAAAGTGTTACCATATACTGTATATACATATACACACACACACACATATACATACACATATATACACACATATATATACACATGTATACATATATTATTTTATATATATATATATATATATATATATATATATATATATTATTTTATATATATATATATATATATATATATATATACACATACACATATATACATACATACATACATACACATATATATACCTATACATACATATATATACATACATATATAAACAATCATAATCCTCCCACCCAGTTTATATAATATATGTGTATATGTATGTAATAACATATGTATATAAATAATATATATGTTATACTTCACTCATGTGGGGGGAAAAGGTGGCAGGTGATTACATCGGCAATATAACTTAATGTTTAAAAGCATTTAAGATTTGTATGCAAAACACATATCGAATCATATTTGCACAAAGGAAGCCATAGTGTTCACATCACCGGAGAATTCACACACTAAATGGTTTAATTAGGCAAAGAAATGCAAACAAAGGTTTGGTTGGGAGGGGAAAAATGTGGATAATACATTATTCAATTTTCTGCTGTTCCTCATCTCTCAAAATGTCTCGCAAGCAACAGTGAACATTTGCCTGATGACTAATGACTGGGGCGCTGATAACAGACATAATGACCTGTGATGCATGCGGACCATTATGCTGTATTATTACATGCGTGGATTCTGCAGTTTTATTATTTATGCTATGCATGTGAAAATGTCTCCACGTGATGATGTAGTGCTGGTGATTGCTATCCCCGAACATCTGAAGTCACTTGAGCTTAAATTTAATTTAATATTTAATCAGACAGGCAAAAGTAAGGTTCTTTTTTTTTTATATATCTTCATCAGAAGAGTCACGTGACATTACTGAGACGTGTCCAGCTCAGCTGTTCTTTACACAGGTTTGTCGGACAGCAGGGGGTGCTGTCAACGACAAGGCGTCAAACAGCAGGGGGCATAGTCGTCCCCTGCTGTCCGACAAAGTATGAACCTTTTTCCCCGACAATCTGAAGTCACTGCTGGGGTTAAAGCCGCACTGAGTGATTTAATTGGCAGATTAGTTTAAAATATACCTAATGAATGCAATCTGGTCACATGTGAGGTTGTTTTAGCATTAAAACTTGCACGCTCTGAGTAGCAAATGGAAACACAGTGAAGCTGAGGTAAAGAAATAAAACAAAAAGACACATAAAATCACAAGGATCCTCAAAATGAGAGCTCAAAGCTAAACCCTTTAGATCGGTCGAAGTCCTACAGAGATCTGGCATATCTACCCAACAGCATTTTTCACTGACCAAAGACTGTGTGTGTGTGTGTGTGTGTGTGTGTGTGTGTGTGTGTGTGTGTGTGTGTGTGTGTGTGTGTGTGTGTGTGTGTGTGTGTGTGTGTGTGTGTGTGTGTGTGTGTCATTGAGCAGCACAGTAAGATGAGAACATCAGTCAGAGCAGAGTTTCCATATGAGACTGTCAATTTGCACAAAGTAAATATCAGCCTCAGACTCCCATTTCCACCATTTCATTTACAACACCGTCGCTGCAGAGAAGATCCATCCCCGTGTTCCCTGTGTAAGCATTTTAAATGGATACAAAAGCTTTGAGCCAGAAATGAAAGAAACGCCTTTTATTTGAGTTTAATTTGGGAGGTGAGACCATGCAGCAAAGAAACACTTTTGAATAGATAACCATGAAATTGTGATTCATTCTGGTGCCGAATTCAAATTATTTACGTGGCTGTTATTCTGAACCTCTCCTGCTTGATTGATATGGTGTTCCGAGTGTGCTATTTGAAAAATGTATAATTGGGAAATGTGTGTGTTTCCACATACACTTAAAGGGGACATATTATGCAAAATCAACATTTTAGTAATTTTAATACTTATATTTGAGACCTATGAGAAGGCAAAGTGTGAAAACAGATGACTTAGTCATGTTTTTGTGGTTCGCCTCAGTCTACGTACAGGAGATAAAACATGCAATGTTGAATTCCACAGGGTATCTGATGTCGGACTGTTCAGGCGAGGGCAATAGTATCGAGAAGAGCGGAAGTCTGCAAAGTGTTCTATTCTTGGCTGCAGAGTGCAGCACAGAGTTCTACACAAACTTCCAGCCTCAGAGGATTTACGTGTCCAGTGCATACATTTTATATTTGACAGCAATGTGCAGGCTAGAGTCGGCAAATGATGGCTTTTCCAAATGCTAACTGCTGTTAGCCGATTCTGACGTTGTTTCCTGTGTCTCATTTACATTTAAAGAGACAGGCACTCAAAACTGAGCGTTCTGAACAGGGCTGTTTTGGCAGAGTGATTGAGCTGCTGTGGTGCTTCATCCTTAAGGTATTTTGACCAAAGCATGTCACAGACATGTTCATTAGGACACCAGGGAACTAGGTTAACTTGGAGAAATAAGGTATAATATGTCTCCTTTAACAGGATTGAACAAAAAACACCAATCAGATAAACATTTGTGTGTATTTTCACAGCTAAACATGATTGAAAAACATGCAGATGACACGTCACTCATATTTGAAAGCGGTAACGGGGAATCAATAAAAGTGTTCACGCTCAGGATGGAAGACTGCCATTCACAGCAAAACAACACAGGCCTAATCAAAATGTCATCTCAATATGCTGTACATCGTCAGTGACATAGACTCAAGTAAGGAAAAATCTGTCTGGCTTCCACAAGTTACCACCCTGAAAACATGAACATCAAGCTAGGGCAAGACAGTTTTATGCTTTGTTAGTAAAGGTCAGACAGGCACATTGATGATGTGCCTATTATCTGTCTCAGTGGCAATCTGTTTAAAATTACCTCATTATGTTGATGACCAAATCAAGTGCGCCCCTGGGCCCCATGCACTCCTCCTTAGGTACTGCTTATGCCAAGTCACGGCTACCGATGCCGTCATGTTAGACCTGTTAGGAGCTGTAGGGCATCTAATACTACATGTATGCAAGTTAAGCCATCCATCCATTCATTTTCCACCACTTTATCCTCCACATGAGGGTCGTGGGGGGTTGGGGGCTGGAGACCAGCTAAGCCATGAAATGTTATTAATTAAGTTAAAGCCCTTCCTGTCAGACAGCCTGATCTCATTAGGATCACACACAGGTGATGCTTCAGCCTCCTTCTCCTATTCTGAGATGTGGCTGTGTCGTTTCACCACAAAAAACGTTTGTTTAATAGTGATAGGGGGGAAATTATTCACTGAGAAACTACAATGACATTATCAAACATTTTCATCCACCTTTTTCACCACTTTATCATCCACATGGGGGTCACGAGGGGAGCTGACATCACACCCTGGACAGATCGGGCAAGCTACATTAGCCATTTAATGAATGTTGTTGTTATTTCAAAATCAGGACTCATATAACTTAACTTTAAATCGGGACGACAGACACAGAAAGAACAGAGAAGCAATTAGACAACAAAAAGTGTGACGCTCATATGTCGCAAACACAACAAATCGTTTCTCCCCATTACCCTGAATCCATTAATTTATTTCAACAAAGCTTTTTGTGTGAAATATTAGCAGGAACAAAGGATGCACATCTTCATACTAAGATAAGATAAAATAGTCCTTTATTTGTCCCACACTGGGGAAATGTACGCTAAAACAACACAGAAGCAAGACAGTGACAGCCTGTTGCAGCACCTCTTGTTACTTGAGTTCTGGTGCTTAGTTGTGTAGAGAGACATGAGAGACTATATTTTTATGATTTTCAAAAGGCATAACCAGCAGCTCCTGCACATGCATACAGTGCAAACCAAGCAGATGGACGCAAAACTGAGATATGACCACAAGAAACAGCTAAGGCCGTCCAGGTTCGGGCACAACTTTGGTTGTTAAAGTTTGAATTACCTTAACTGTTGATGAAATCGTGGCAAAGTTTTTTGTATGTTATGATTTATATACAGCAGCAGACGTCAGACACTAAGTGAGGGAAAGAGTGCTCTTGGAATTTTCCACTTGTACGCTAAATCAGTTGATGTAAAATGCATTGCGGTCGTTAAGTGTGTAAAATGCATGTAAATGGATTTCTGTAGTATTATTTAGACAAATGAATGCACCGCATCTGGATGTGGATTATTTTTAATCTGTTGTGTCTTTTAAGCTTAGGCAGCCGGGGGAATAATAATGTGCAGACTACAGTGAGAAAATCCATTATGGACATCATTGTGCGTTGTGGTAATTTGACTGACATGCAGGTGCATTCCATTACGGAGGAGTTTTTAGGCTGCGACAACCAGCTACTTTCACTGCCATCAGTCAAACATGGCTGCTCTGATTGTGTAGAACTTTATAAAGTCTTATAAGGAGCACTGTAGTTTAGCCTGCATCGAAATTCACATCAAAATTCCATGGAAAGCTTTTTAGAAACATTGAATTAATCTCAACTCTTGTTCATCTACGGCAGCGTGATTGTTTTGTGTTTTTTCAGTAGTTATTTCGCTCAATTTCCTCGGTGCTTTGTTTGCAATGAACTGTATTTGAGCGAATGCTTTCATGCAGAACATGTAAGTGGCCACCCAAGTCCTTATCGATTAGGCTATAGAACACCGAGAGCGTCGACATTCACAGTCTTTTGACAGAAAACAAAAACAGTCAAACCTTGACACTTAACCCACTGGGATGTGTATTATTCGATGACTCTGTGTGGTGGACCACGTGTGTGGTTATTATTAAAAAAATGTAATATAAAACAACCCTTTGATGATGAGGCGAGCAACATTTCAACACAACAACCACACAGAAAGCCATTTTAAATGATTGGTTTAAGAAAACTGCGACTGTGTTGAAAAACCACCCAGATAATTCTGACCATCATTAACCTCTGGCTGACCCTCATTCAGCTCCACAATCCCCCAGATTCTGAGGATTAATGCTACATTTAAATAATTAGGGTCAGCAACACGTATAGAATCCTGAGCTGACGTGACAGCTATTGAATTTAATAAGACCGTGAAGCCGCAAGGCGCTAATAACCATGTGATAAGAAATAAGATGTCGATTAGTTTGTTTCTTTACAATCCTTGTGTACTTAATACAAATACACAATGTAATGACTAATTTATCAGGCAATCGGGTCATGAATCGGCACACGATTGTCGGTTTTCGGCAGTGCTGTTGCTAAATACACCAGACGGCTCTATTTCATTTTAGACATTAATGCATTAATGTTTAAGTCTCACTTTTTAAGTCTTTTTAACTGATCTACCGTTTGGCATTGTTCGGTTTGGTACTCCAGGTACCAGGTTCTATCCCTAATGGAAAAGCAAAAAATTAGAGCGTTGGGTCGAGCCGAGTAGTGCTAGAACTGTATAAGGGAAAAGCGCCATAATAGGTTAGAAAATCCACATTTCCTCGACTACAGGAATCAAAGTGGAAAGCTGCAATGCAACCAGATTATATGGGACTACTAAAACCTTATGTATTATGTCTCTATTGTCAATAATCCATACATACTAACACTAGTTGTGCATGAAATGTTATGTGTTGACAAAGTACCGTTTGAAGTAGATTTTGCTGAATGTAACAAATGAGCCCTGTTGCAATCAGGCGGTCAAAATAAATTAAATTAAAATTAAAATAATAAATGAAATGTCCTGTGACAATTCTACATTTATTCCGACTATAAAGCAGATCTTGGGGCTGTGTAGCTGCTAGGAAATAATTAAAGTGGTCAATCAACACAGAAATACACACTTTGTGACACTGAAACGGTTGTCACCAGCATGGTCAACCAAACCATGCTGGTTTGTCCTAAAGAGGGAACAAAAATAAGTACACACACACACACACACGTAGGTCCTCCACGGTTACAGAAATGGAGTGGAGGAGAGATCATGACGGAACACAGCGGCAGCAGTTTGTTAATCAGCTTGTTCTCAGTTTCTTCATGGTTGTGAATTAAATACTCTGCCTTAAGTACAAACGAAAGAACAGCCAAAGAGACAGCCACTGCTCAGAAATGAATCCACTGACCAGAAACAGAGATTCAAAAAGAAACCAATGGTTTTGTTCAGGAGGCAAAAAGAAGAAGATTTGAAGTAAAGCGAGATTGGGGGACACATAGACTATCTATAGATAACGTCTTTATGACGAATTGTTCAACTAACATGAACATAAGGATGTTATGATTGATTTTATATTTTAATGTCATGATTCGATTTGATTCTCAATTTTTTTCTGATGGGTTTGCAATTTTTTAGTCAAAAGTTTAGTTTAGTCTAAAATCATTGGTTTTAGCAGGAGGGGGTTCAAGTTCAGTCTGTGTGGCCCAAATCAGCAGTTGCCATAGTTACCATTAGTTGGTTTCAGGTTAGCGGAAGGAGGTAACGTGTAGTCGTGCTACAAAGGCTAAAACCACAACACTGGCCCCCCCCCCCCCCGACACGCCTTCAGGACGTCAAACTGGGGGCGTGGCTAAATCCTTGATTCCACTTTTGCTTTATGAAGGTCAAGATCGTGACGTCGTTTCAATATTCAATATTCCATTTCCACCCCTAATGACCATGCAGTGAAACTGTGGTATTCTGACAGCGGTGACATTTATTAGACTTAAAAAATAAGGCAGGAAATTCAGCTGTCAATTAAGCTGCTAAACCCCATCTTTCTAATTTATACAACAGGCTCATGTCCAACATGCATTTGACACGTACTGTATGACCAAAAGCGTACAATATTTTTTATACTGAATATAAATGACCCACTTGCGTAACACAAGGTGTTACTTCCACCTTCATCAGCCCACTAACGTTCCTTGCACTGAATCTCATTTAACACCTGCTGCTGGTATTTTGGATCAGTGCAATGTACAGCATTAAATTCAGTTTAAGGTGCTTTGCCGCTAATGGACATTCCACAGAATGGAGGAGCTTGTTTTGGGCCTGAGCCACACCTCACAGCTCAAAGTCAGCGCAAAGTTACTAGAGTTACCTTTTAAAAGACTCAGTTGCACCTTTTTTTTGCTGACTTTACCGGACAGCAAGGGTGAGGATTACTGTATCACAAGACGGCACTTCAAACAGCTAATTGATCCAGTTGGAAAAAATAATCTGAAAAGCTAACAAATACGTTAGGCTCCCGTTAGAAGTGCTAATTAAGAATATTGATCCTAGACAGTAATGTTTAAGAAGAGGGAGCCCAACACTCACCATGTGATCTACTGTGAGACAACGTTTGCAAGCTCACCACTTTTGTGAAGGGCATTTCTCCCTCTTTGATGCTTTATAGTGTCTTTTTTTGTTTGCATGTGTAAGTAATGAAGCGGTAGAGTTAGGTGTTCCAACTCTCCATGTTTCCTTCTCTCATCCTCCTCTCTTTGGTCACAGCTAAACATCCCACCGACTATTTGAGGTTAAAATCAGCGTTGCCTGAGCTGTAATGGCCCGAGTGAGTGACAGGTCAGTGACAGGAAACAAATGTGAGCCTTCATCGCACCGAGCATCCACATAAACACTCGGCAACCCCAGGGCCACACTTTGAATTGCTAATTTGTGATGAGGACGACAGAGAATGTGTTTTGAGGCTGGGGACGGGGGGGCACAAAGTCTACCCCAGCATCCATTTACAAAGTCATCAATCCAGTGTGCTTTTCACTTCTCCCACTGTTCCCACACCGAATGGACAGTTTTTGTTTTTCAGCAGCATTGATCAGCCTCTGAGCTGCAGGGGCCGGGGATATTAGTGAGAAAATGATCAGCTCAGCCTGGACAAATGGAACACCACTGGGAGGCTTTGATTGACTTCCCCTTAGGAAGAACACTGCTTCAAGGTCTGTGCTGATATACTACCAGCCATGATGCAGCTGAAAGGTGCAGCAGGTGCACTGTACTGTGCTGTATGTGTGTGTTTGTGTTGGTGAAGAACAGGAATAACGAAAGGACAACCCGGGAGGAGGTGGGATGCCTGGCCCACTCTGTGTGGGATGTAGACTATAGTTTCTATTCTGGGTGGAAAGCTTTGTGGTTCATTTTTGAGTTGAAAAATACAAAACGTTGCAGGAAAAGCTAGAAAAGTGAACATTGCTTAATGTCCTATGTGAACTATAAATAGGGCAAAGTATTCATTGGGTCAAATTCATTTGTTCTCTGCGGGCTTGAAGGAAGAGACCGGGAAACCAGGGACAAGTGTGCGGTGGTGTTCTGAAATCTACAAGACATCGACACAGTCAGCTTTAGGAACTGCAGCAGTGGCTAACACTTTGGCTCCCAGAAATCCTCAAAGCCGGATTTCTGAACTTTTCTCAAACAATCGCATTTCAAAAGGAATATGTCATACACCACTTTTTAAAAAAAATCCAGGTCATTGTATCATCAAGAGTGTAGACTTCAGAGTCAAACACATCGCTTTGCCTCTGGAACACAGGATAAATAGTGCACTTTCTGACATTAAAACTTTCTTACTTAAGTGTCCTCAAGTTGAAAAGTAATCCAGTGATCATTATCTGTACATCTCCGGCACGGTCATGAAAAATCTGTCCATTTTAATGCAAGCACTGGACCGCAACTCAACTCAATTAACATAAAGAGAGTAATGGTGTTACTAATAATCTACCATCTCTTAAGAATACCTGCTCCCCTCCTGCCTCAGTGTGCATATGCTTAAGTGGAGCTTTGAAATGTGCCATTAGCGTCCCTGTTCACGAAAAGAAGCTAAGGTTGTTTCTACCGATAAAGCAGAAGAGATTCTTAGATTAAAACAAGTGATATTCAATTAAAATGATGGTCCTTATTTTCACTGACCAGAACGAAGAAGAAGGCGGCTGCCAATAAATGCTCAAAAGGTGCATTTATTCCCTGATCTATCAAGTCCAACACACGGTCATCTGTGTTAGTTTATGTTCCAATTTAGCCACACACAGCCTCAAATGACACTTGTGCATATGGAGAGACTCCAAACACAGTGAGGCAGTCGGTATCTTTGGAAAGCCTCTGCGGTAAGAGCTGATGGAACAAAAGGACATGCACTAAGCTTTTTGAGTATCATTTATATTTTGTGCACTGACGTGGGTGGCAGAGTGGTACAGTGGCTATTATCGTCACATCACAGCAAGAATGTTCAGATTACAACACCTCAGGCCAGACGGAGTCTTTCTGTATGCTCTCCTTGTGTACGTAACCTCTGGGTATTCCAGCTTCCTTCCACAGTCCAAAGATGCAGGTTAATTGCCGACTCTGAATCACATATACTGTAGGCGTGAATGCAGAGTGTGAACGGTTGTTTGTTCCCGTACGTCAGCCCTGTGATAGATCGGTGACCTGTCCAGGATGAACCCCAACCTCTCACCTACTGTCAGCTCCCGTGACCCTCAAAAGGATGCGGGGCGTAGTTGATTGATGGATTTTGCACTGATGTGCTATTCCGAGCTATAGTTAAAAATCTATTTTCATTTATCAAAAGTGCTCCGTTTTATTTCAAAATAAAATGACCCTCTAAAACCCCCACTTCCATGTACATGTACAGTTTGATATCGTAAACCCACATACTGTTTATCCCGCCACTGTGGGGTTAATAGACCAGATAGCGATAGCTGTGTCTGCTACTTAAATAGCACAACATCATACCAGCACGACACAGGGCCAACAATACATTTAGTGATAAAGAAGAATCCAGTTCTGCACGTTGACCTTATTCAATAAAAAAGAAAGTCTTGAATCCTCTCTCATACACGATGTATTTTAAAGTGTCAGTTTTAACCTATCGTCACTTCTCTGTCGTGAGCTAAAGTGTAACTAGCTCCACACTTTAGCTGCCAGAACACTGTGCTCGGTGGAGTATTTTGGTAAACCTCACACCTTTAGACAATTGAAATGCAAAAAAAAAACTGTTATGTATCATTTGTTGAAAACAGGGCTTTTTGGACTGTGCATTCCATGCAAACTCCATGCAGAAAGGCCCTTGTTATGACCGGGTCACCAACCAGGGTCTTTTTGCTGCAACAACATTTAATAAGCCTCAATTAGTGGAGGTTGCCACTAGTACAACACCGCATGTTATTAAGCAGTCAATTTGGCTGTGATTTATACCGCTGATACAAAATGAACTATTACAGTTGAGGTTGGAGAGTAGCTGATCAATAGAAAAATATTTTATTTTTGTAATTATCTCCAACAATTTTAGCCTGGTGTGAGTTCAGGGATGTGAAGATGGGAAGGAGGCAGCAGTAATATACCTGTCACTGTTATTGCAGTGGTTAAATTGGTTGCTGTTTTCAGTTGTTACGGTGTAAAATCTAACTTGAACCAAAGTGGCCGTCTCCTCATAATGATTATATGAATATTAAAATGAATAATAATTAGTTAAAACTATGGTTTTAACAAGATGTGGCTTAGTTTAAAGCACACATCTGCAAAACAATATTTTGCACCTGCTTACTTTCTTGACACTTGGTGAAAACAGTGGATGAAATAAACACTGTGAGTGAGTCGACACATTTTTCTTGATCCAAAGTGCCACTGTGTCTGTAAATCAGCCCATTTCCATTCAACACCAGCTCCCTCATTCTACACTAATGGCAAAGGATCCCTTGTGGTAGAGCATCTTTTCCTATCTTGCTGCCAATTGTACAGGACATCTTTCACATTCAGTTGCTGGCTTTGACATTGTCCCTTTCTGGTTGCCAAAGCGAGTGAGGAATACACAAAATGTAGGTGGATGCTGAAGCTTGTATCCGAGTGACATAATTAAAATGACAATGTAAAAATATGCATCGCTAAATTTGTGGATTTGAAAATGTTCCTTAGCATATTTCCATTATATGTATATTGTTTGGGGAAACCTCGGAGCACTGTGCAGAGAAAACAAAGTCTTAAATCACTGCTGCATTATCACAAGTGGGTATTACGCGCCTGTGGTCGGCTTCTGTATCAGCAGCCAGATTGTCGGAAAATGAAGTATAAAGCCACATTCAACAGATTCCAAAAGGCATTTTAAGTATCCTAGAGCAATTCCTTGCAAGGTGTGGGGAACCAAACAACAGAAGGCAAAAATAATCAAACATCCACTCCCTCTCACTCTAATCTCCATGACTCTCTGCACAACGCCTGATTAAGTCCATTAGAGTGAAGTTAATATATCGAGACCTGACACATTTGGCCTCTGAAGTTAAGGCACCGCGTTTCACCCCACACATCATCAGCGAGTTGACGGCAAGAACACGGCGAAGCACATATGGGAGCAGTCACGTACTGAGCCCTGTTTACTGTTTACAATGGCTGTGTGTGTGTGTGGGGGGGGGGGGGGTTGTACAGTGCAGGTCTGGTCTCATGTGAGTGTTATTTCCACATATGCACTGCGATGACAGGAGGAGTACACAATCATTTTTGTTCTGCAACACAGGCAGCCGGACATTAGCATAAATATACCATGAAGACTGAACTGAGAGGAGCTTAGTTCCTGCAGAATTCAAAAGAAGCTTCATCCCCATAGACTGCACCTTACGCCAAGTAGAGCCCTGGTTAACATTCAAATCATGAGCGTCTTGGCTAGTTTTAAAAAAAGAAATGTCAGGTCATTATAGATCGCAATTTTTGCCTGGGTAAAATGAATACATGAAACCTTTATTACCCACAAGGCAAAGGAGAAACCTTCAGAATAATTTCTTTCTTCTCTTGGTTTACTGGTCAGATCAGAGCCTCCAACCCCACCCCCCCGGTGTCTTTTACAAGTTCTTGGGCCAGTCATGTCAGGGTCACTGTCTGATCACATTAGGGCTTGATCAAAGTTGCAGGGGCAGGGGCGAGAGCAGGAAAGCGCCTCATTTCTCACAGTGTGGGGATTAAACCTGCAGCAACATCTCAGGATCGTCGGCGCTGTCCCACAGGCCTCACAAAAGGTTTCAGCTGAATGGTGGCTGGTGGCAGACAGGCTGCTGAACCTGTTGTAATCTGAAAGAATAAATACAGGGTGCAAAAATCTGCGATCCATGTGCCAGGCCGAAGATAGATGAGCGGCTAGATAAAATATAAAATAAAATACAGGGGAGTAAATCACTGCTGCGGATGTCTGTGAGGTGGGTGATCAAATGATTTTAGCACTCCAGCATGGGGAGCCTGTTTGAGCGGTGGATCCCAGAAAAATACAATTTCAGATGAGGATTTACTTTTAGGTGCTGTGTGATCTGTCAGCAAATAATTTGCCTTGTGTAAACAGCTTCAGGTGACTAATTTGAGGTTATTTTTGTCACACAAATAATTTTAATTAAAAAAAAAAAAATCAAGGCTGCCATCACAATACAAACAAACATGTTATTTTGGTCCCGAAAAGATAATATAGTCTGCCATATATAAACTTGTTTGTCATTCTGATTTGTAGTCCTGCTCATTACAAAAATGATTAGTGGGCAATTTTAGATTTATTAAATTTATCTCTGCATGTTTGTTATTATTAGCTTTCTACAGCCAAACCGCTCCTTTGTGAGCTCAGTGGTGACCACTGCAGAAATGAAAATGAAAGCATCCAGTGCAGATTTGCTGTCACTCACCAAAATAAACCCCTGTTTTGATCCCCCCCCCCCCTTCAGGTGCTGATGATGCAGGATGACAAGCTGCCAAAATCCATCCAATGAAGGACTTAGCCGTCAGTCCATGTGACTCGCTTGATTTCTAGCATGTCACTCTGACCCCTGAAAGGACATGATTCAAGCACAGCGATGGAGCTATGTCACAGCTGGTGCCTCTTTTACTGGAGGCAGGACTGGTGATGCAGTTTTACGCATGTTTGCTTTTGTACGAAAACAACAAAAAAAAACAAATCAGAGTTTAGGAAAAAGCAAAATGAAATCAAAAGCTATGTTTACATGCGCAAAATGTCTTCTTTCCGATTTGTTCCGATTGGAATTTATGAATCAGTATTTTACGGGGGCAGAAAAAAAAGTCAATTGTTCAGTCGGAAATGACTATTACGACATGCACAGTGTTTTTCTAATTCTCTGGAAGTAGAAACAGAAGAAGCTTCACTTCTGTAGTAAACAAACGCAGCGTGTGTCTGCTCGTCCCCTCACTGTCACCTATCCATCTCATTTTCCTTCTCTTTTATCACGTCTGTGACTTTTGTGTCTTTTTTGTTTGGAATGGAAATACTGCAGTAACAAAAACAGAAACACATCATGTTTACGTGGATCAGACCCTAAACCTGGAAGCCATGATTGGATCAGCTGTTTATATGATCTGAACGACGATCGCTGCATACCAGCTCTCTGGTTTGAAATGAAATGTCTTCCGAATGGGCTGCATCGGATCAGAGTTTTTGGACTGGCATGTATTATTCATGCTTTAGTTGTGTTCATGTAAACAAAGCTATAGGTTTGAATGTTTTTTTTGTATTTGTTGAAAGTATTTATGCCCTTTAATGTTTAAATAACACGAAACGCACTGAACTTCTGCATCAGATGGATGTTTTTTCTGTTTTTCTATATCATGTTTGCAGCAGCTAAAAAAAACCTTTAATAAACTGGTGTCTGAATAAAAACCTTTCTTACCTTTGAGAAAAAAAATGTGTGGATGTTATTCTTGCAGTGAAATAAAAACATTATTTCACTGCATAAAAACACAACTGGCAGCCAGCGGTTTAGTAATCATCAAGTGCAATAATCTGGGAATATGACGAGATAAACGTTATCTCCTGACTTCACGGCGATTACTGTACATATCAGATCAGGCACATTAAAAGATTACAGCAAAAAGAAGTGTGTAAACAAATGAAGAGGCTAAGAGACAGTATTAAAAACTCATGCAAACGTGGAACCTAATTCTATTCCAAAAACCTTAGAGTGTGTAGGGTAATGTACTTCTCTGGAAAAAAAAAAGTTTTTTGGCTGATAAGGGCTGGTATTCTTGGCAGGTATAATCTTGGTTTACAGCCCTTGGCAGTGAACTAAAAAGTTAATTTCAGACATTGCCTACATGTCATGATGACAACGCAAGGCGAGACATTTTAAGTCCAGTAAAATTCACGGCGCGACTTCTTTCACCACTCACAGTGACGTGGAGATTTTTTTTTACGACGGCATCTCACACCAATGACGAAACGTCCTCAACGGTTGAAACGAGATTATGCTACAGCATCATCAGCTAAAGATAGTAACACAATGCTGATTGCAGCCGCTACATGGATATCACTTCACCTTAGATATGGAAAACCACGTTTCACAATTCAGTTGGGAATAACCACAGTCTCGCATGACACACCTGAGGATGCTATTAACATAGCAACATTAACCTTCTTTTGAAACCCCGTAGCATTCAAGTGTTGTGCGTGAAGCCAAACGCTCAATGTTACAAAGTGCTGTTTGTGTGCCAAAAATGAGGTAGTGATGTTGGATAGTATAGACAATCCATATTTAATCATATCATTCAGGTACAGAAGATGTTATTTTTGCTTTGTCTTATCTGAAAAATACAGCATGTGAGCATCTAAAATCTTTAGTATGTCTGCAATAACCCATTACCAATTCTCATGAAACCCTTTTATTTACAGGTTTTAACGGGTTATTCACTCTCAGGTCAAATTTCTATCAGCTTTAGTTCCAATTCTTGTCATTTCTGGCACTTCTGCTAAAATGTGCATTCATCTTCAGGCTGTTAGCAATAATATGTGTAGTTATCCTTTCTATTTAAGAGAGAGAGAGAGTATATTAAGAGAGACTATAGTAACTAATGTTACTATGGTAACATTACCACTGAGAGCTAGGGTTAGTTAGAGGTGACAGCTTCACCCAGGCTTTACAAAATCCAGGTATACCCACTAATTTGAGTGTGACAGAGGCTTTCGTTAACACTGGAGTTTGCCTCTTCAGGCAGATTACGTCCGCCACAGAGATTACAGTATGTTTTCATCTGTGGGTTTATGTGTAACTTTGTCCGTCTGTTAGCAACTTACTGTCTATGTACTATTTTTGTGATGGGTAGGTGATCACCCAAGAATGTTCCTATTAAATGCAGGTAAGGATCTACACAATGTACACAAAAATGATCAAGTAATTGAGAAATTTCACCTCTTAAAATTGGCAAAAAATCATATATCTGTCAAAAAAACACCCATATTTGAGTAAAACTTGGTATGCATGTGCAGGATCTGACACCGCCATCAGTCTAAGGATTGGTCCATCCAGATCTGATCCAGATTACAGATTTGTTGGCGGCAATTACAATTAGATATGGGAAGTCCCATCCAACAACTTTAAATGCATATATCTCAGCGACATCTTTAACAGATTAGGATGTTAATGTTGTTATGTTTGTGTAAGATGGTAATAGCTATGAGCAGGTCAAGTTCTACACAGATCCAGGAAGTCGTCTGGATCAAAATGCCAGTATGTACTGTAAGTGTGTAAGCCTTTGTGGAGGAGGTTTGTGATCTCTGAGTGCTCTGGTTACCACTGTTCTTTGGGCTCTTGTCTTTGGTAGTGTGCTGAATGTGTTTACTTATCCATGGGGAGCATAATCAAGGGGAAATTGCATGTTCATTGCACAGAGAACACAGACCGGCCACCAGCTGGAGACACTTTTACTGAGGCCAATTTATCTCAGGAGCAGACTGTCACCAAGTTTTCCAGTAGAAATATTCTCTTGATTTTACTTAGTTCCTGGGCGCACATGATTTTTTTTGCAATTATCTTACACTTTAAAAAAAATCACAAGGGTGAAATTTCCTCTGAATTTGTTTGTACCACCAACGAGCACCTCTGCCACAGTGTTCGGTAATGATGCAGTTTGTGTAACAGAGCAGGTGATCATGCCTCATAACAAGCTCACAGTATCCACCAGCTTAAATCTCTTCCACTCAGGAAAAGGACCTAACACAGTCCCCTCTTTTGCTCCATTTCTCGCTCTTTTATCCACAAACCACCGGTGCAAGAACTGTCTAATGAGATGCTAATCCCGGCGTCTTACGCTGGCATGTGTAAGGGTAAGGCTTTTATTTATTCAGTGGCATCTACTCTGTACACAGGCAATGTCTGATGAGATCAGGCCAAAGACTTGCATAACCTGTGACAGGGGAGGGCCCGGTTAAAGGTGACCTCTTCACAGTATCATCGTAAGCCCATGAAGATCCGCTCTGATTTATTTTCCAATTCAAAAGTGCATTTCACGAGCGATAAGTTCAATCATTCAGAGGCGTTTGAATTACCAATAAAACAGCTGTTGTTGTGTCCATATTTAACAGCACATTGTAAGATCATAATTTGTGTTGTTAGTGCTCTTGTTCTCATACTGGTAAAACAAATTTTACAAAAAAATTACCTGGGATACACTGATTAAATAAGTGTAACTCTTTTAGATATAAAGATTTCAAGTTATAGAGGCCAGTGGATTTGACTGCAGCCGAGTTAGAAAGCAGGTAAATGAAGCAAATAACGGCTTGATTTGGGACACTTGAGCAGCGTACGCCAGGTGGAAACAAGAGGGGAGTCTCTAATTCTACTCTCAAGCCAGCTGGTCCTGAAACCGGGGCTGCAGCCAATCTCAGTGTCCACTCAGTTTCCCACTGAGCTTTTTCAACCGAAGGAACAGTGCCAAGAGGTGTGGTATGTCTCTTCAAATCACCTTTCTCCAGGCTTTACAAGGCTCTCTCCAGTGTATAATCGTAACATAATCATGCCCACTACATCTATTGATCTGTTCACAGTAGACTTCCACCGGAGCAGCCAAATGGTATCCTTAGGCGAAAGCTCTTGCCAAGAAACGATATGATGACACCAATTAGATTACAGTGATATTCAAATACACAATGGATTTAAGTGGCCTGGGCTGTAGTCTTGAGGTGATTCAGCTTATGCTGGAGGATGCAAACACATCCATTTGTTTCACTGTACCAGAAGCCTCTCCGTTTCATGCTTATTATTTATTTATCATTAACTAAACACACCAATTAATTGGCAGTTTAAGGGCATGCTTTTATGGACGACATATTAAGGCCGTCTCTGGGGATCACTTTCAGTGTAGTATACAAAGCAGTTCATATTAATATCTTGTTAATTCTCTTTAGAGTACATGTATTGAAGGTCAGGGAGGAGGGAAAACTGTAATTTGTGAGTGAAGCTCACTGACATTTATCCATTCCCATAGACTTTCAGGATCTGTTTAGAAGGATGCCATTACCCTCCTTTCTTTATTCTCAAAGTGAATGTCAAGGACACAGATAAACAGCAATGCCATACCTCATTACTGGTCATATTTATTCCGAGGAGATGCCCTTATCAAAGTGTTTATAATTAAATGGATGAGACCGCAATTTTGAAAAGATCCGTCATTTTCTCTCTCCAAGTTCCTTGGGGGTTGCCTAATGGATGAGTTATTTGTCTTTTCCAGTCATGATGCAACTAATATGCTTTTCACTTCACTGCGAGATCAGAAAATCACATTTTGAGCATGTCTAATTATAGCAGCCTCCCATGAGTTAGCATTAAACCGTAGCAGCACGCTGACATCTGGTATTCAAATAACTGGCACATTTCAAGAGTGTGTGTGGCATTTTACAGATGTTCCCGTGCACGGTTTGAAATGTGTCGAGATACCCATGCTGGTTCTGACATGACACCAAAAGTGACGAGGAATCCGAGCCCTCGAACTTCAAATGATCATCCTGGTGTTAAGGGCACCTCAGACGCCACATCTTCAAAAACAACAAAGAACTGTAATTTTCATGAGAGTTCACTAGAAAGGGAGAAGAGTGAGAAAATAGCGTTCACTTAGCAGACACGGGGTGGCAAAATGGAGAAAAACCTGAGGATACATAGATCTTCAAAGAGAGATGAGCAAAGACTGTTATTACCCTACCTTAAGAAAAACGACGCACTTACATGAGGCTTTTCATGCCGTTATGTCTATCAACATACGGGCAAGATACATAAGGCCCAAACCTTAGAATAATGCGTCACACTACACTGACATTTATAACACCAATTGTCAAGATTTCATCATCACTGTGACTACAAGAACAAACCTCCCTGACATGGTGATGGATGGGGGGGGGGGGGGGAAGCACAATTTGGTTGCTCATAAAGGAACATGACGTTCTTATCCAAAATTCAGATAAGTCTCCAAACTTGTGGAGGAAAGTTCAACCATTTGGTCCAACAGAGGAAAGAGTGAACATCAGTGATGTTATGTTGTTTCCATAACTTGGGATTAACTTCTTAACCTACTGTATGTTTGCTGTGAAAATGCAGGACACAGGACAGTCACTGAAAAGTGGAGTATTTTGGGTTCTTCCCCAAAGATAAGAGGGTAAGAAACAAATCTACGGACTCAACCGTTATCTGAGCGGTTAGCTCCACCCGAGTGAAGCGGCGGAATATGTGTCAGAGCAGGGCAGTGCGATGACTGATCGACCTTGCGTGACCAACAGGAAGTGTCATCACGTTTGTGTTTGTAAATTTTTTGAAAAAGTGACAGGCCTCGTGCGATTTGTTTCCATTTATCTATGCACACCAGAGTAATCACTGCAGAATAGTAATCTATACATAAACAGGTTGAAAAATAGTGTGTCCGAGAGTATAATCTGGACACTGTGATCAACAACACAACCTTCAGAGACAGATAAAAAATAAAAAAATAAAAAGTTGGGACTATTCTACCATGTCCATGATGTTTTGCCCCTATGTGCCTCATAAATAAAAGTATTTTATATGGTCTAAGTAAAATCTAGGACAGTGGACTATTAATGGCCAAGGTACTCCTCTCCTGGGGCAACAGTGTTAATCGGAGCAATAGGTCTCCTTCCTTCTGGATCAATGTCAGCACAAATTTCAGATTGCTTTCCTGATGCGCGCCAAGTTATCTGTGATTCAACTTTAATAGGTTATTGAACGGAGCCAGCATTTAGGGAGCAGGGCCGTATTTCACGTTATTGACAATCAAATGCACACAACCTTCTCATTAGCATGCATTAGGAAAACACAGAATTAATCCTGACAACACCATTGGGGAACATGACCACAGTTTACGCTTGTTTAAACAAACACGCCCTAACTGTGACTTGGCGATCATGTGTGGAGGGGACATACAGAACGTAGGTAAATACAGCTTGACAGATGTTACACTGGACATAAAAACCGCTGAGCATACAGAGAGAAGCATAAATTAGGAATAAAAAAAAAACAGTCACAGGATAAACAGAGACTGCAGAGTGTTTTCTAAATATAAATCAATCGTTGTGCTATACAATCCACGATATAATCTTAAATGTTTCAGGACCTCAGTGCATCACGATTTTGGATGGCATGGATTCCACTTCACAGATTTGTATTCTAGTATCTCAGTGATGCAGATGAAAGATGTTTCACATTTATTTAATCAGCAAAAAAAAAAGAGACCATGTAATAGGTTTAGTGTAACACTGAGGCAAGCGCTTTAATGAGATCTAATGAGATCAAATCCTGATGCATGTGATTATTTCCCTTTACATATACACTCCCTGTGTATATGTAAAGCATTTTTACTCTGACACTTCCGAACCAAAATGAAATGCTTGGATGACAAAATAGGTGGCAGCAATTCATGCTGGGTGGTGTGCTAAATCAGTTGACATTTCACTGCACCTGAAGGTCAAGTGTTTTGTCAGCATGGACAGAGCCTGGCGACAAAGCTGCCAACACAAGATTTACTGTCCACACGTTTTCCAAAACAAGACACAAACACGTGTCTGAGACCAAGCAAATGTACATTTCACGGTTGCAGTAGATATGAATGATGGATTGATTCCATATCTACATCAAATGGCTTTATGCAATAACATGATGGGTTTTATAAACCCCCACTCCTTAACAGTGTCTGCAGTAACAATACGTCTAAATGTTGGCCCTGTTTGGGGTTTTTTTTGCAGTTCAAAACGCTGCAGAGACACCAACAAAACTACAAGTGAGAATTGACACCACGTTTATATCAGTAGCTTGCAGCTAAGCTACTGATCTAAAATTGATGTTGTCGGGTGCACATGGCAGAACAAGCAGAGAAGTTGAAATGTGCTGGTTTATCTCCATTTCATCATAGCACAGGCTTTGAATGGGGGACCTTCACAAGCCAGAGCTGCGAGGCAGCCTCTGCTGTCAGCCTGTAAAGCTAATGTCAGCTCAAACAGATGCAGAGCAGTGCAGTCAACACTGTTGCCAGTCTGTATCACAACACAGTCAGATGTGACTAACCAACAGTTTGCCATTACCATATGTGGGCAACACAGACGGAAGAGAGAGTTGACTTCGAAACGGGAGCGATGTTTGTATGACATCAACAACAGCAGTGCCTGAACTTATCTTGTTAAATGGTATTTAGACCAGAAACACAGATCTGTTGCCTTGTCCATTGATTATAATCAAAATCAATTCAGTATTATAACAACTACAGTGGCCAAGACGAATGACCAGGGTACAGTATTTTCAGTCTGTTGGTCATACATTCTGAAACCAAACAAAGAGTGCAGCAGCTACTGAACGGCAAAGTCCTAAATCCAATTTCGATGTACACGTTATAATCCACCATTGATTCCTGTAGGCTTTACCAAAACAGTATAAAGACATAACCAAGTCTCTCCACAACAAATGGCCTCAAAGATGGCCAGTAGGAGCTACTGACATTAGGAAGGCATTAGCTTGAATTATTTAGCATTTCCTATCATAGGGTATTGTTCCACAAGCACGGTGTACATTATTAAGTAATATAGAATGTCAGGGATTTTCACTCGCTACCCAACATTATGCTGGAGGACAAAAAAATAGTATTTGGCACATTTGCTGCTGACCTAACGTCAAAGCCATTTGACAAATCGTTACGTGCGTTTCCCAAGAGAAAGCTGCAGGGTATGCCAAACATCATGATGGGGATGGGGGGGGGGGGGGGGTTATTTCACGCAGTCATACGGAGTTGGACAAAATATCACACCTGTCATCCCACCTTAGTGTGTGTACTGTAGTTCAAAGCATGTTTACATAGGCCTATAGTAGAGAGAAAGCATGTTAAAATACATATAAATTATAATATGTGTGATGTGTATGGTTTGACAAACTCAAAACAAAAAGCAGCAAGGGACACTGCCAAGTGTGTGAAAACAGACATAATTCAGAATAAAGGCCAAGTGTCCAGCCAAGCAGTCAGATGAGACCCTCATGTTCAGACTGTGCCTGGGGTAAATATTCACGATGACATTTGTTTGTACTCTGTGCTATTTCCCATCGGCTGAATTGTAGCTAACTGACATTTTCCTTCAACTTGCACTGGCCATGATTTGTACATTTCAAATCTATCTAAAACATCAGACATACAAGGGGGTGCAGAGCGGGAACACGGAACAATACATTGTGAGGTGTATTTGCAATATAGCTGCAAGCACAGAAATATCCACAGCCGTGATTTAGTCGGTCTCCATCAGAGTATTCTGAGCTGCATCTTTTCTTTGGCTTATTTTATGCAGAAAAAAAACATTTTACTTTTAGTTTTGCCTCCATTTTGACTCGAGCTGGTCTTGAAGTTTTGAGCATTTTAAAAGAACTGGCAGACAACCTTGATTATATAGATTCTCTGCTGCTGCTCGTCTCTCTCCCATGATCTTGTCAGGCTGCATGAGCTTTTTTGTAGAGTGACATTTTACTATAGATAACTGCGCTTCCATACTAACTCTGGTAATGCTGGCTATCTTTCTTACATTTCTGTCCTTAACGTCCTTGACCACATATTTGTTGTGACAGTCCGGGTGTTTTCTGAGAATCTTCTCAGGTTTTCACTAAGAAGAATTTGAAGCAAGTGATTAAAGTGAGTTAGGTTCTCTGGTTTGTGCTCAGATTCATCCCACACACTCTGATTTAAAACTTCTAGTTTTGTGGCTCAAGTCCATGATCTCCTTCTGCGAGCTACTTCTATGCAAATGGACATTGATATTTCATGGAAGCAACATAGAAATAGAAGGACTTTTCTTTCTTTCTTTGTATTAACTTATTTTAGTGCTGTATTCACAGTAGGTTCACAGTAGGTTGTCTCTTTCTTTTTCTTTTTTTTTATCCATCCCTGCACGTGCTATCTCTCGCTAAGTAATTAAACCTCAGGAGCATGAGGAATGAAGAGGCACAAACCCATTATGTGGAGGTGGTCTAAAACCAAGCTTGGTTAATTTTTTTTCAGAGGAATTCAACTAATGTATTCAGAGACTGGGGAACATGACAAAATAAAAAGCTCACATGGAAGCTACTAGAAGGCCAACGCTTTTATAATCACAGTTATCTGCACAGCAAATGCTTTTCTTTATCCCAGTGCACTCTTGAGAAGAAAGCCTTATAATGATGGAGATGCAGGAGTCACACCAACATTAAGTGTGAGTCAAGTCTACTTTAACCATTTCTTGAGTGGAGCAAAGAAATAATAATAATGTTGATTGTGCTTTTTTCTTCAAAGTCCTTTTTTTCCCCCCAACAGTTCAGCGAGTCCTTTGTAGAACCAGTCCTCGGCAGGGCTACAGTATTGTGGACACTAGACACAGTAGTCAGACTAAAATCGAGCTGGTCGGACTGAATAATGTGATTCACAGTCCGATTACTCCTGCATATATATGCTTAGGAGTTGGACGTGGCGTTCTGCACATGGAGACATTGTATAAACTGCAGTAATGTTGCCGTAAAAGAACAAACACCATGATGGCGTTGGCGAGAACGAAAGCAAAAGCTAGGGAGAAGACCCACTTTTGAGCTGAAACATACAGAACCACAGCACGACCCACCTCACCGTCCATCTCGCCATTCGCTGTTTGTTTTTCTGTGATGTAAACAGGAAACTTATTCAATACACTTTAGCTTATAGAGCGTTACAGCGCCACCTACGGAGGCGGAGTCACACGCACACAGCCAAAATATCGATTTTTCTCCTCCACATATGTACTCGGACTTGGCAAGTCTTAGGACTTTTGAGGTATCGACCAAACTACCAAAGTCCTGTGTATCACCTCATAACCAAAATGTTCACATTTTGGCATCTAAGGAGTTAATGTGCTAATACGCAGCATACTGTTTGACTAAGAAGAAACAATGAATATGATTGGCCATCTTGAGGCATGCAGGAAGTTGCAACCAAAGACGGAGCGCAGCGTTGTCAGGGAAAATCTTAAGCTACTAGACAAATTTGAAAAAACTATTGTTCAAGAATCAGTTTCCAAGTCCAGGTATTGATATTGATAGACAGCCCTAGCAGTGTCCTTTAACTTGGTATGACTTACCAAAGCAAAATAGAAATTGAAACATTCACACTGGTCATATGGCAAAACACTAGTTGAAATGCAGCCCAAAACAATTTACAGAACTCTCGCAGAGAAAAAAGCCATTGGTGAAATAGGCCATTACCCCCACAATCATGCAGCATCTTTTTTAAATTTAAAATAACTAATTCAACTTTGACTTTTTAAAACCTCCAAGTGTTGCATTTTTCATTCACTCACCATCGCTATTTATTACATAGATCCTAATGCAGACCGAGCTGCTTCGGGGGGGAACTCATAACTTTCTCACATTACAAAACATTGATCACCTCCAAATGAAAAAACCTCTATTTTGAGTTCAGATCATCCGACTTTAAAATTCACTTCACTCTATCAAAATGCTTATTCCTCCCCATCCCCGCGCCGCCGAGGCCGTGAGTCATCTCGTATGGCTCGATAATTTCGGCGCCCTTTCCGTGAAAAGGTAGACAGTGATTATTGATTGATTTGTGCTGGATATAAGCTAAAACAAACAGATATCTTGTTCTAAAGATCACATTCTTCACTAACTCTGGCAGCATTAACAAATGCAGCCGAGACTGGGCACAGAACACAGGCACAGGATAATTAGTCACACCAGACTTGGAGTAGGAAGGGCAGGGAAGCAATCTGACTGAAGGATGTATTGATCCTTCTGAGAGGGAGGGGCGCCCAGTCAGGAGTCATGATCAATCTTGCAAGGCAGCTCTCTCAATCTGTCACGAAACCTGTGTGTGTTTGTATGGGGAAGCATTCCATCCACACTATACACACTATATACACAATTGTGTGTGTGTGTGTTTGTGTGTGTGTGTGGAACCACATTAACACTACCAACAGCTCGGTGTATGACTTGTCAGAAAGAGACAAATGTCGGTGTGAGTAAAAGACTCCCAGGGGTTAGAGGAGGGACTTTGGCGGTACCGCAACATCGGAAAGCCTTCATCGTTGACGCGAAAGCCACGCCTCAGCCACAGATTCTCCTCGTCTAACCGAGCGCTCCAATCCGTGGCACATTGAGAGGTTTAAAAACCAGCTCAGGCGGTGATGGGAAAAGTAAATCTTCCCAGATATAAATTGTTTGCATATTGGTGTTATCCAGTCACTGGTCGCAGGTGGGTTTCATCTGATTAGACAGTGGTGATGCATATCAGGAGGAGCAGCCGACCAACTGCACTGTAATTCATCTTCCTCTGATATGCTGGAAGAGGAGAAGCTGGGGGAAAGCTGGATTGGGACTGAAGTGGGATGTGAAAGCAGTGGTGCTCTTTTAGCCCTTTTTTGTGCAGACAGGATCAGTGTTCTGGTTTTTCCTTTCAATTTCACAAGAAGAAAATAAAGCGAAAAAGGGAAATTTATTTGATTGTTTATGGATTGTGTGTGTGTGTGCAAGTGTGGAGGGATGCAATAATGCTTGGCACTGGACTCCTCAGGGTTAGGTGTGTAGATCAGATATCAGACAGCATGCTAAGCTGCAGGGACACCCACTGCAGTGGAACTGTAGATGGGTAATTGACAGGCTGCTGGAGACAGAGTCAGCCCAGATCGCCAGTCACTTTCACGCTCCCACACTCCACGCTCTCCACCAGGGGGAAGGAGGATGGCTGGGTGCAGTGTGTGTGTGTGTGTAAGTGTGTGCTGTTAAGGGGTGTACAGGCTTTGGAATCGCCGTAGGAATGGATGTCACTCTCCTAGTCATCGGATTGAAAAGGCTCGAGAAAGAGGCCGACTATTTTTCATGACGCAGAAAACAGTCGGCATCACAGAATAGAGCAATTAAAATGAAATAAACTGTTGCAGACTTTGTCATGATTTGTCTGACATTTCGTTTTTTTTCTGAGAGGTCTGAACGTTTTGACGAGACATAGGGGACCAGCAGAGCTTCCCTTCACAACAACATCTTCAAGCAGCCATCAGAGCCAAAAAGCTTTCTAAAAAGTTACGAAATTCTAAGCTAACTCCAAAAATCAGAGCAGAGTCAGGTAATTTGTTCTTGTTCTTTGTTCTTACGTAAATGATGCCGGTGCACACGCAGTCGCGTCTGGACCTGGACAAGGAAGTTTGCATGCTAACAGAATTTGTCCAGGACTTTGCGGCTATGTGTGCTGAGGCAGACCTTCCTCTAAAAAAAGCTAAAGAAGTGAAATCCTGCAAAAGTGCAGCCTGAACCTGAGCGTAGCCTCAAAGCAATCCCTCGCTCCAACACACCCGATTCAAATAAATGGGTTGTTATGAAGTAAAGCACGTTTTACTGGTAAAATATGTGAAAATATATAATTTCTAAAAAACTAATTTTTAAAAACATATTTTAAGAAAGAATAAAATCTAATTTGGAAAAAGGTAACTGGATTTCTTTGGGCTCTACCAATGGTGCAGCCTTGTATCCTTTGACCAACACACCAGCCAACTGATGAAAATGATTTCCTTGAAGAATGAAAGCTTGAAACTGTACCAGACATGATGGTAGATGACTCATATCTCTGTCATCTCCCTGTTTTTTTTAAACTATTTTTACCTCTATGAACCACACAAGGGCAGTGTATTTATTGAGATGATCTCAATAAATAATGCCTCTTATGTGCCATTTCTTCACAGTATTGATTTGCAGTTTTGCAGGTTTTATGCTACATGAACGACAGGATACGGGAGCTGGGTCAACATCATCCGCGGCTTTTACTATGAAACATTCAATTATCTATAAAACCCCCAAAACAGGGGCTTCAGTCAGGACAATGTCAGATTGCAGGCGGGGAGCTCCTTGTGTTGTCCCAGTTAACCCATGTTTTTATAGATCACCTGACATGCTACCCTATAGCTGCTCGGCTATCTCCATGAATATATGCAGAAGGGATCTGTCCTTGCTGAGAGCAAAATCTGATAATGCAGCGGCAAACACAGCTGAGAGTCAGAGCAAACCAATTCAGAGCTGTGTTTAAAAAAGCCAAAGGGCTCACTGCTCATCTCTGCGACAGCGCCGCACAATAGATGAACAATTATTCAGAGTTAGACTGGAAGAAAAATATTAATCTGTTTATTCATGGCTTGTTGAATCAGCTTTATCTCCAGCGATTAATCCCAGTCAATAATGTAATCTTTAATTATAAAAAATGGCCTGATTACCTACGTCAAAAAAAAAAAGTCAAGCCGGTCCACCAAGCTGAAGAGAGGAAAACAAATTTCACTGCTACGTGGTATGTATTATTTTTCCAGCCATAAATTAGAGCAGCCAGACAATTTTGGCCCCGAGACGGTATTTATTTCAGTCTTTTGTGCAGTGAGTGAATGCAGAGATGGAAAAAGCTAATAAATTAAAATGCGAGTGAAAAATTTCACAGTAAATATTTCTTTTTGAATGAAGGACTAAGTTTCCTGTTCAGACGCAATGATTAATTAAAAACATAGACAACACATTAGGAGTAAACACACAACAAATACGCAAACCTGAGCTCTACAGCACAGAAACATGGTCGGTTTACAGAAAATCTATAATATTGTCTATAATATTGCAGTTATATCCATCATCCGACAGAATGATCGATGGAAAGAAAACGCATTAAGAAGCCGATGAAGTAGGGGAAAAAAAATAACATATTGTGTGTGTATGTTGATATGGAAGAACAAAAAAAACCACACTGATTCAAACACACACATAGGCGCGTGTGACTAAGTTTCATTTGCACTGTGACTTTTACATTCTGGTCTCCTGCCTGATCCCACAATTCCCAGCGGTTCCTCCCTTTCTCCCCGTGCACTCCCAGCAGTCCATCAGCAGACGCAGAGCAAGTGATTTGTCATGCATGGAGGCAGCAAGTAGCCTGTAACAAATCTATCTGACAGCCCCAGAAAATGTAGATCACACAGCCAACAGAGACGAAACAGCAGCTTAGGGAACTTTCAACAGGATCTTAATCTGTGATGAAGTCACCTCACCATTTCCAAAGAGACCGACCGGATGTTTCATCCACTGGCGCGGGACAGACGTTTCTTCGATGTCAGAATTGTCCACTAATTAATGTATTCTGTGGGGACCCGGGTGTAAAAGTGTCAGACGACATCGCTATCAAATGTGCTAGAAGCATATTACAGACTTTCAGAGTCGGGTTGTCTCTTCAGACGGAATTTTGTCAAACTTTGCTGGTTCCCCGAGGAGAGTGACATTTTCCTCTGCTGGAAGTGAGAAAAATTCCTTTCCGTTCTCGAGTCACAGGTGATTTAATGTCCTGATGTGAGAGGCTGCTTAAGACGACAACAAAGTAACCCTTAGCACACGCTTGGAGAAACTAAACGGGAAGCAATGAAACGTCATTAATTTGGCCCTAATTTGGCACATCGGAGGTAATGTAGTGCCATCAATGTGATAAGACAGAATCTTTAGGTCTCAGGAAGGTGAGCATATCAATGTTCAACATACCCTATTAAGACTTGACACCTGCACTTTATCATCACAAAAGCAATTGCATATTCCTTTTTCCTGCAGGAGAGATGGGGAAATCCATCTCCTGCAAGGACAGTGCCTTTAATAAATAGTGCACCGAACACAGGCACAAACTCTCTTTCACCTGATCCCTCTCTCCCTCTCTGTCACACACACACAAACATAATTTCTTCTTAGAACACTGCATTGATTTCTGTTCATTTGGACAGCCTAAACAAATCGTTATTCCTGAAATTAACCCGAACCAGTTGATGCCTCACCTCACCTTAACTCTAGCACAATTCAAATCTTAGCCCTACACTTAAAAAGGTTGTTTCTGTGTTATCAGGACCAGGTTTCGGTCTCCATGAGGACTACTGGTCCCGACAAGGTCAGTGTTTATGCCAGAAAAGGTTCACGCACACACACACACACACACAGTCATGGAAACTGTTTCATTCCTTTTAGTCAATCTGGCTAATGCAAAAATCATGTATGTCTGTCTTTAAATATTTAATCCTAACAGCAGCAAGATTGAAATACAACGCTGAAGAGGCATTACTCCTTCCCCGGCTGAAAGGTACAAGAGCTCAGAGAGCGAGAGTGAGGCAGCTGCTCTGCAATGTCACAAAGGGAGAGAGCGAGAGCAACAGGGAGAGACGGAACACTGAGGGAAAAAAAGAAGAAGAGACTCTGCTATTTTCGATGACAATCTTGTTGTCATGCACTCTGAGCTGCAGGAGTTTGAGGCGGCATTAAAAGCACAGTTTGCCCCGGAAAAAGTATACAACCACATGCGGGAGCTCTCTTTTTCCTCTTGTTTGGGAGGAGCCTTTGTTTTTTGACATAATAGATTCTGGTAAAGGCTGAAACTCTCAGCAGGAGAGCAGCACTGTTGCAGTTTAGACGACAGAAAGAGAAACAGCTCAATGACTGAGCCAGAGTTATGATTCTTGCATGCAGATATGTATCGTGGGAACCCCGTGGCACCCAGAGATGAGTGCATGGAGGGAATTTAAATGTCTCATTTTACTTTCATGTCCATCTTTTGTTTCCTGTTTGAACAAGCAAAAGCATGTAAAGTTATTGGAAACAAGATTCCTCAGAATGCTTCAATTGGGAAATTGTTAACATAAAAAAAAGTTTGGATGAAGCCAGTCATCGTAACCACGTCATGTTTGGGTAAAAGTTTGAGAAAGTTTTCTACTCACCACAGAGAAGTCATCAACCGAGCAGTTCTGCCCACTGAAATTGCAGCTCTTGAGCATCTCTTCTAACTGATGTCCTGTCCTGTTGAAGATGTCCTGCATATCAGGCGCGGGGTACATCAAATCTGTAGGCTTGTGCCCATCCCTGTTTTTGGGGGGCAAACCTGTCAAGTTGGCCAGGTGGTAGATGTCGGCATCGGTGAGCGCAGAGAAGCGAAAGCGGTTGATGTTGCAGATGGTCACAGCGGGGAAAACCATCTCGGGGGTTGCCTCCTCATTCAGAGCTGTGACATGAGGATGCTCCAGGTAAGAGATGGCACACTTTGCTGCTTGGTACAGAAACAACGCCAGTGAAGTCAAAAAGGCAAGCGCCCAGAGAGTCTGCCGGATGCCCAGGCGACCAGAGACAAAGATATGATTTATCCCATGAAGAGAGCAGGAGTTGGCAAAGCCTGCCAAGTCCTTGGCCGGTGGCATGCAGCTCTCCTCGATCAGGCTTTCCTTGTCCCCATCCTGCTTGCTTTTCTGCTTCTCATCCTCCTCTGCAAATTTGATTTTGCAAACAAATTCGATAGGCATGGGGGCAGCCAGGTCTGCGTTTTGGTTTTATTTTTTGATGGCAGCTATCAGCCCCGGATCACTTTCCTCTTCACTTCCTAGGCTTTTGTCCTCACAGCGGGGGGGGAAACAACTCCACAAAGAAGAAGAGAAGAAGACAAGAGAGAGTTTGTTGCTGCTGCCGCTGCCGCTGCCGCCTGTGCTCTGACTGATAGTGCTGCTGCTGCTGCTTGTGCCGCCACGGCTCCTAGTGACTAGAGCGCTGCTGCTGCTGCTGTGCTGTGCTGTGCTGCTACTGCTCTGAGCGCTTGTCTCACTACTTGATCAGCTCACACGGTCTCGCTTTATCAGCAGTAATACAGCTGTCAAAAAAATACACATGTACTTCCACACTCGCTCAGACCCCCAGATGAAAATGAAGCATGTTCAAATGGCTTAAAATAGACACTGTGCTTAATAATTCATGATAAGGTTACGTTGTGATTATTTCCTCCTCACTGGCACGAGTCACAACTTCCCCCCAGTCATCCATACGCTTCCTGCATGGAGATCCCCCCTCCTGCTTAATCCACTTGTTTGGATAGCGCTCTCCCTTCTTGACCTGGATAAAAGTTGTTTTTTTTCTTACATCTGGTGTTTGGTGTAAATCGCAGGTGTGTGGGGTCACTGCTACTTAATGTCACCCACAATAAAGTCTCCAGAGAATTCCTAATTGCAACAGTAATGAGGGGGTGTGAAAAGTGGAACTGAGCACGAGGCAACTCGTGGCGATCAATCTTGTCTTTGCAACAAAAAAAAAGTAAAAGAGTATTGATCAAGGGAACATGTTTGTCAGAGATTAAGAGAGCCAGTCCGACGGTGTTCTCTTATCAGGGAATAATGGTCGCATCGCAGGACGCCAGCACAAATTTGAATTAGTGAAAGCCTCCTGATGTGGACACCACTGCTGCTAAAGATGTTGATATAAGGTATTGATCTGCCTCCATTCCTAGCCGTTACAGTGCAAGTCTTAGCTTTGCTGTTAATGGCCCTCTTCCAAGTTGCCAAACAAAATTATGCAAATGCGGGGCAGAAATGTGCAAGCCCCTAATGCATGTTATTTCCCTTTAAATGGAATTAGTCATGCAGGTCACATCACAACGGGCTGGAACCTCCAGAGAATAGGCATATTTAAAAGTGAATTCAGCCACTCTGAACATGCGTGCCGAGTTAAGTCGAGGAAAAGCTTCAGAAACGTGTATGAGGAAAATCTGCTTTTTCCTTATCCTCAAAAAAGATTTCTCTTGATAATGCTTATGATTTTTTTTAAACTCTGCAAATAAGCAACACTTTGATCAACACTAAATGGTTCGAGTAATCAGATCTAAATGGCGTCACAGGACTAAAAAGACCCTTATCGTAGCTTTTTAGTAATTTTTTTGTCATGGCAGCCGCTCCGACACCTGTTTTTTTTTACCTTCTTTTCTTTGTCTCCTGATGTTGTGTTTCTCAGCTAGATAAACAGAGATATCTAGGATATTGCCTTTCATTGATAGAAGAGAACCGTCCACGCTTTAGCTATGCCTCTGGCAGGCACTGAGGTCTGCTAACCACAGTGTTTTATGTAGTCAGTCCCAGAGGATCATGGACTTATTATTTACAGCCCCACAGAGGGAAATGGAAGCTCACAGTCCACGCCATGACTAAATACCAAATGTGAATAAAAAAAACACACACACGCAGGCACATCTGGCACATGAAAACCGTTCAAGTGGCGGATGGCATTATATTTGTTTGTCATAGTCAGTTACACTCCAAACCCCAGGCCTGTGCTGTGTGATGCTCTAAAAATGAGATACTACATTGGATTAAATGTCACTGACCTTTAAGTTATTTTGTACACTGTGAATAAAATCTAATTCTGCGGGAAACATTTGAATACATTAGTGTGGTTGTTTGTGTGGCGTCGTGGTCTGGTCACATGATTCATAAGAATAATAACTTAAGTGAGTTTCTTCAGTCCTTAAACATATTTCTTTTTTTCGCTCCTTTTTCAAGGCGTCACTGCGAATGAAAATCACAGAAGATTTAAAATTGCTCTTTTCGGTGTGTTTATTGAGAAATAAAAGCAGTTCACGGAGCTGAAAGATGTGGGTGAATGATGTACTCCCCGAGAGAACAGGCTGACAGTTTTATCATCTCTGCCAAAAGCTGTTTCTGCTGGACAGGTCTGCAGTCAGTTGTTGCTTTGATAGGCGTCGCAGCGTGGCAAATGGAGACATGTTTAAGTTCACTGTCCAACATTTAGAGGGGTTGATTTAGAGCCATCATAACCAATTAATTGGTTGTTTTCAACAACAACAAATTAATGTATTAAAATGTAAAAACACCACAGAGTAGAGCTGACCAGATGGACTTTACAAAGCTCAAAATGTTTGGCAATGAACAGAGAAGTTTTGGAAATTAATATTTTGAGCGATTCTGAATTCAGGACTTTTCATGCTGCCTTTTTAACCACATACATATACATACATATATTCACCTATTACTGCATAATATTAATACTACTGATTTATAAATGTCGACATAGTTTCACACAAGCACGTTTTTTCAATCAACAAAAGAGCAGCACAGAGATACGCTCGTTTCTCGTCGAGTTGTTTTCTATATATCCACTCCGTTGTTCGTGCACACTCTATATGGCACTCTCATTCTTGTCGGCGGGCAGGCAGACGAAATACAACTTTGGTTTTAACATCAGTGGAAATAATGAAATGTCTCCAGCTCACCTCAAATATACTCGTGGAGACCAGCATTAGGTCGCCGTGATGGGAACAGGCTGTTATTCCACTCTCTTGTCAGCAGGTCTGAAACATTTCAACAGGGCCAATCTAAGTGTGCCCTGAAAGTACATGTTAAAATATTGATTCAGATCAACACTTACCACTGTTTTGGAAGCTAAAGCTAAACATGCTACAAAGTCATTCACCTCAGTTGTCCTCAGTGGTGTTATATGTAAGAAATATATTAAAGTCATATAATGATCAGTATGAGAGATTCATCTATTATCTACCCCTTTATTCTCCACTGGAGGATCGTGGGTGGAGCTGTGCCGATCTCAGCTGACATAGGGCGATAGGCGGGGTGACTAGTTTCCGTAGAGTTAATCAAACACACCAGGCTGCAGGTATGAGTTAAAAATAGTAACTAAATCTTTTTAAAAAAGCCCCACTACCCATCTCAAAAACATCTCAACCAGAGGGGCAGAAAAACAAAAGGTCTGCAGTGTAGTAGGACTGAAACTATGACTCAATTTATTGATTACTCTACCCTGTTTTGAATTGGGATTGCCGTAACAGTTTTAACTGCTACAGGTCGCTGTTGAACATATTTTACATTCTGTATATCACCTTTTCTAAACAGCATGCATTGCATTACATTTCTCCATTTACCTCAAGGCAGATGAAAACTGCAGATGAAACTACAGCAGGAGCCAGGAAACAGACTTCACTCATTGTCCTGCAGAGATCCATGACACATCTACAGCTTTTGATATCTTGTGCTGATGGGGAAGAAACAGAAAATGGCAGCATTAGTAAAACATGGACATCTACCAACTACTTTTCTTCATTATTCCTTTTATTTCACATTTTAAACATGATCATACATGATATGTGTTCACACGGGAAACACAGTTCGGAGAGGGTTGAGCCACCAGTTTCTATGGTAATGGAAAAACAGACTTTGCTCTCTCCACATCTATCAATTAGGTGTCAAAGCTGCATTTTCCGTGCATGACATTTTTACATTTTGAGAGAAAGCAGGCTTGCAACAACATTCTGATGTATGTTTGTGAATGTGCAAACTGTGGGAGGGAAAACAATTTCCATGTATTAAAGAACTTAAACATCAGGGCTTCTCTCTCGCTCTGCAACTGAACACACACCAGTCAAAGAGTCATTTTAGGAGAGCCAAAGCTTTGCTATTATTGCCCCGGGAAAAAAAACAGAGCTTATTGAAACAATGACTGATTTTTGAAAATTAATTACAAAAATCTTTTATACAAATGCATACAATTAAATGTTATTTTACAGGCATTAATACAGGATTATAATTTCTTGGAAACTGGTGTTTGAGTAAATGTTGAAATGAATGCTGAAACCTGACCTTCAGTGGCTTCCTGATACTTTGTCCATTATGACATGATTTTGTGACATTTCTGCAAATGTTCGTGATTTACTGATTCACACAATGCACGGATGTTCACACAAATGTTGTGTTTATACACAACAAAACTGTTGATAACAACAGACATCACAAAAGCCACTTTGATTGGACATTACTTAGTGATGATCTATGGAGACGCTGCTGCAGGGTTGTTCGTCAATGTCTGTCCATATGATTGATTACTGGAAAATATGTGGACAAGATTTACTTTACTTTCTTGCAAATGTCATTTAAAATGCTGCTGGCAAGGTTATTTTAAATCATTAGATGCTGACGACTGTGCTTCCTACGTTGAATGTAAATAACGGCTGAAATTAAAACAGTGCAGCAGTCAATCATCAATCAATTAATGAATTTTTATCAATTGATTTGGTTTTCTCACACAGGAATGCTCATCACAAATTTACAGTTGTAGACTGAGTAGAGTTCAGTTGGAATTTTTGGACTAGGCTGTATCTGTGCTTCAATCTTTTTATGATGGAGCTGAGAGGAAAAAAAAATTAATGCTAGCTATGCAGTGTAATTCTATTCTCAAGCTGCAGCCAAAAGATATGCCTGTGCAGTGACAGATTTGACATACACTTCCCCTAACTTGGTTCGCGAGCAGCACCGCGTTCAGACTTGCATGTGTGTAATTTCTATTTGACAGGTATTAATTTGTTGATAACAAATAACGAACGACTAAATGCAACACAAGCTGCTGCTACCTCAGCAGTAACGGCGGCAGGTATCTGTGGTCAACAGAAAAACCTGGGCTCCGTGGAATCGGCAGGGGGAAATGTCAGATTTGCATAAAAGCCACAAAATATTGTATTTCTTGTTTTTCTCCATGTTTCATATTTGAATGTGTGGGATTGTAGAGGTTGCAGACGGGCGGGGCTGATATTTGCCCTTCTTCCTACAGCAAACAGGACAACTTTGACTGAACGGTTAGGATTTAATGAGGAAATCCACCGATGGATACATACAACTATTAGGTTATTATGTGTACACAAAGCCTCTCATTAGAGTTTCTTTTTTACTGCCCATCTGCCACTTCTGCCTGTTATAGTTTTACCTTTTAACTTGTTTTAAATGTATCCTTAGTATTATTTGAAACTAGGAATGGGACAATACCAGTATCTCCTGATATTAGTCTGATACAGTCATTTTAGACCATTTCTGAACTGTGAAGCTGTATGATACACATTTGTGCTGAGTCATTGCAAAGACACAATTCTCCAACAGTGTCACAAATATTGTTCTCCTCAGAAAGAAGAAATAAACAGCCCAAATGCCCATGACTCAGCGAAAATGCCTTTGCTGATTTTTGTTTACAGTTACATTTTCTACCTTCTGTGCATAGTGAAGCATGCAATATATAGGATGTTTGGATTTTAACCAGTACTGGAGAGACACAATCGATACCTATACATCCATCCATTTTCTACTGCTTTGTCCTCCCTCCTCCTGAGGGTCGCTGGGGTACCAATCTCAGCTGACATAGGGCGATAGGTGGTGTACACCCTGGACAGTTGGCCAGTCCATCACAGGGCCACATAGATTACTATTACCTAATCCCCATATTGCATGTTTTGGACTGCGGCAGTAAACCCACGCACACACAGAGAGAACATGCTAACTCCATGCACCATTCCGACCGGCTCTCAAACCCAGGTCTTCTTGCTGCAAAGGCAAGAGTGCTAACCACAACACTAACAATACCTATTTGAACCTTTACTTCACAAAAAGGTACATTAGAAGCATTATATAAACAAGCTAAAGCAACAAAAAAAAAACACAAAAGTGTTGTTTTCCCATGCACTATGAAGCTCATTTATACCACCAGCTCATTATAATCTGCAGCAGTGAGATAGATGGTAACTTTCCAACACCCTTCCCTCACTGGTCACATCTGGTCCATACAAAATCCCCCCCCCCCCCCCAAAATGCACGTTTCAGTGATGATGGCAGTTTTTCCTCACTCCAAAACTGCACAGTCAAATTTCAAAGGTTTTCTAAAGTGTCAGGCTGACAAATCATGGTTGTGTCACGGACAATTAAAGCGAGTCACGGTTGGTGTAACTACTCTATTGATCCTGTTATATGGAACTGTTTCCTTTTTCCACAAATGCTTGTTCCGGTTTGTCACCACAAACTGAACACTGTCCCCAGAATTTCACATACGGCAGCCAAAAAATATTCAGCCTCCGCACTCCTCCTCCTCCCATTCCTCCTGTCCCGCTCCACAGACAGTCGTCGCAGTTGTCTTCGACGAATGTGGCCACCTGCTGCTGCACTTCTGCCTTACTCTCCTTCCCTACAGTGCAGGGCAATCAGGCGGAGGATGGCTCGAATCAGCAAAACCTTTGTCTACTCTTCTTTGCAGCACTGTCCTTGAGCACAGCACTGTCCTTCCTCAAAATCACTAAACTACCAAGTACATACAAATGTATGTTTGCTTGGTATGCTGCATTGATTACTGTTAGAATGACTATGTGAATAGTGCTTGTGATGATGTTTTTTTATATGTATTTAAAGTATACACTATAGTGAATGTATGTGCCAGTTTAATAAATACGTCCAATATCACAGATGAAAATTCAATATTTGTGACTGCAATTATAACTGAAAATACCATGACCATGACCATGTTAATGCAAATGGGATTAATACAGCATTCTACACTGGTCACAGTCCAAACCTTGTATAAAAGCAAAGAGAATGTACTGATTTGTGGTTTTTGTGTGAAAGAAATATTCACTTAGGTTCAAACATTTGGTCCAATAATTATATTTGTTGTTAACAATAAAAGGTTGATCAGGTAACTGCAAAATATTAGTCTGGATAGCATTCACTGCTGCTGCAAGCTGCAAAAACATAGATCACATTAAACAAGCGTAATCTTGCAGTTCTGGTCCACGTTTAAAAAACGTCTTGAATAAAAATGACAGTGAAACACTTACTGCTTTACCAGAGTGTCAGCAGAGAATTAAAATAATAATACTAATCATGGTATCCACACTGTGCCACCTGTACTAATGTTCTCTAATATGCCTGACTCTGGCAGTTTGAGTCACTTATTTAAAGCAAGGGCAGGGGTGCAGGTGAAAAGTGGGAATGAATAATGATAATAATAAAAATAACAAGTCAGTGATGCATCGATGTGCTTTTAAAGCTGTCATTTTAAGGGGGAAAGAGTTGCAAAGTTCTGTTTTATTATATAAAAAAAAAAGTTTTAGTTGTCAGAGATTGGTTTGCTTCTTTCCTGGTGTTTGCAGTTCAGTCAGGTACAGATGAGGAGACTTGTCCACCTCCTCACTTTGCCTTATTTGGTCGCTAGTGTCATGTTTACAATTGTTGCACTGCTGAATGATTTAAGGTTGTGTAATGGCGATTCCCTTTTCCCACTGCCCTCCATGCACAAGCATTTCATCAGTTTCTTGTGTGTGATTTAGTGAATTGTGGGGTTTATCGGGGTTTTGCATCTTGTGCTGCATTCCCAGGGGTCGTGGTCATGAAATGTCTCCACTGGTGTAGACACTCATGTGCGACTATATATCGTGGGCAGCAATTTCTTTTTTTTTTTTGGCTTGGTGTGCAGTTATGAAAGAGGACTTTTCCCTCAGTCTGCAAATAATTTTCTGCTAATCCACAAGAGTTTTACTCCAGGTCAATTACCATTTGCTATCCTTCTCCCCAGTGTTCCCTATTCACTTGGCAAAGAAAACTGTTTGATAGCTCTGAGTTTTTGCATCATTAGCTTCTCCACTTTCTTTGTCACTCCTTATATTGACAGACATTTACTGCTCAACTTGAATGGCGACCCCCAGCACTCGAAATGGTGCGTACAGGAAATATCTTTTTAACCACATTGAACAAAAGCAGCAGAATCGCCACACCCAAGCGAGTACAACCCAAATAACCTGTAGCTCACAAGGTTGTGAAACGTGAACAGTTGTCATAGATCAATCACTAAAAGCAGGAAAATGATGGAGTAAGGTGACAGAGGCGGTCAACATTATCTATCAGAAGATGCTGTGCAAATAAATCCTGTGCAGTAGTTATTAAGACATCAGCAAAAGCTTTCATCCAGGAGTATCTTTAATGCCATGTTGTGTTTTAGATGGTGCCAACAGATAAATCCACGGGATTGCTGAACTCTGAAAGTTCTGATTGTTGACTGTGATTGTGTACTGAAAAATTCACAATAAACTAAACCTTCCATATTGAGGTAAACCTACTCCAATTATTCCAAAGATCATATTGTAACTGTTAAATATTACCAGTCTTAAATGTGTAGCATTTGTTTTATATTCTTCTCTTGCAAGAGTGGGGAAATGTTCTGTTGTCTGGGAATTATCAGTAGAAAAGTAGCAAGTGGCATTAATATAGGAAAGTGGAGCTGGGAACACAGTGCTCTGCATATTGCCAATATTTACAATGAGAAGCAATCAGCAGCCTGCTGGCTGGCTTTAAAAAAGTTACGGGGAAGAAAATGTAGGATAAAATTAAGGCAAGCCCCTGAGTTAAGACACATTCTTTTTTCATCAGGACTCATCATTTGATAAGTTGTGAAGAAAAAAACACAGACACACACGCACACACGCACACACAGGCTGTGAGAAAGAGCAATCAAAGTAAAGCACAGTTGTGCTCACATGAACCCACACAGTCTGTTCATCTGTGATTCTGGATTTAGGCTGAGTCTACTGTGAAGCTAAAAAGGGAGAATTTGAAGGCATTCACTTACCACTTCATTGCAAATTCACAACACTTGAGTTTTTATACCGTGGCTTTCATGTGTATGAAAATGCTAAAATGACTGGTGTAGTTTGCTGTGTAACATATCTCGCTGAGATTGGACACGGTGCGTTTGTTCAGTTAGCTTAGTTCAGACTTCCCGAGAACAAATACTGCCACCGTGTTGTAATAGTAGATGAAAGGTTCTACTGCCTAATTAGAGCTCTTATTATGAAGTTTATTCTATATTCTGAAGGACCATATGGGTACTAATTCTTTTCTGTCTATGTAAGGGCACACTGCCCAAAGGGAAATGAGGAAATATGGGAAGCCTGTGCAGTGGCCTGAAGAATTCCCATGCTTTGCACATGAGTGCGAAGAGCAGGGTTCAGTAATTTTTTCATAGCCCCAAGGATCACTTCTTTTCACGACCACACACGGCACACTGACTCTACATGGCAATAAAACATACACACACTCAACATTTCAATGGAAAACAGAGAAGGAAAATGAAGGATGAACGTGACCAATGTGTAATTTGCTCAAAGTAAAGGTGAATGCTACACATGCCATCATTTCTCAAGAGGCCCTGAAGGATGTGTCATGACAGGACGAGGTGAGGGCACTGTGTTTGGCATGAACTTGTCATTTTCCCCAGAATCACCAGAAAAATTAGAAAGATTTCTCCTGAACAACTCGAATCCACTAATATAGGAACAAAAGAAATGGAGGGGAATTTAAAACTATTGATCCAAACACTGAAATAGTAAAAGTTGGCTGTTGACAAAGGGCACCCAATAATCGACTTGCAAAATAGCAGGGATCTGCCTTTATAGCTGAAGGTCAATGCAGCAAAGGCGGCAACTGAAGCGAGCTTTCGCTTCCTCCGTCTAAAGTGCATATTTTAACTGACCCTCGCATGAAATATGAAAGAAAATGTCTACTTCCCACAAGCAAGTGGAACAGAAGCTAAATGTCACTAGTTGAATCTTTCCTGACCAAAAAAAAGAAAAACATTCATGCGGAACAGCTACAGAATATTTAGTTTATAATAAATAATAAATGAGGTTACTTTCTAACAGCTTCATGACAAAAAAACACTCCCTTTTTCAGAGTTCACTGTGTCAGGCCGCAGTAGATCGAGTTGAATCACAGAATCAACGTCGGCTTTTAGAGAATTGGAACTAAGGTTTCTAATGTCAGACCGACCCTTCTATTCTTCTTCTTCTACCACTTGCCACCACCAGTGCTGCCCTGCAACCTGGAGGCACAGCATCCACTCTGTTCAGTAAGTGGTGAAGCAGCACTCTGTTACCACGGTGGAGGCAGTGTGCTGCGGGACGGACACAAACTGCTTTCAGAAAATGCTCTGCAACCCTGAACTTTTCTCGACTTTACCCAAAGGAGCTGTATGTGAGAACACAATCAGTTGAACTGGACATTAAACTGGCTTCACCCTGCCAGTTCTCTGGTATAAAGCCTGTGTAATGTCCGACTGAGCACTGGCGCAAACAGATAAATGGCTGAAACTGGCACAAGAATACAAATATGATGTGATAATGTCATGTCGATTGCTGAATTGTGGTTTCACGACAGTATTTGGACTAAGTCTTACTAGACATGATCAGAATAATAAACATACCTGTTAGTTTTGAACTGCAACGATGTTAACTGGCGCAAGTTTATCGGGCGACGGTAGCTCAGTGGTAGAACGAGTCGAAGGTTGTGGGTTAGATCGTTGCCCACATGCCGATGTGCCACGTTGCTCCTGGCGTGTATAAAGATGACCTGCAGTGAAAATGAAATTAAAGGGTGAGTGAATGGGTGTGGATGGCAAACCTAGTGTAAAGCAGGTTTGAGTAGTCATCAAGATTAGACAGGGTACTGCATATTCAGAAAGTTAATTTGCTGTATAAATACTAACCATTTATATATAATTTGCTGTTCATCAATAAAAGGTTGTAACACCTTCCCCAAACCATGAAAAAGAGAGATGTTGAATAATGAGCTTTAGCTGGTTGTTGGTAAACTGCAGCCTGTTCTCTATATTACAGTAGGGTTTTCTTTTCAGTGTTGCCAAATAATGAACCTTTCACTAACTGAAACCTTGCTGCGCAAATAATTGCTGGGGGCTTGGATAGATTTTGTCTTTATATATGTATATTATGACCTCTCCTCAGCCCACAATCAGAAGACAATTATTTTACATGACAGTGAGAAACAGTACCACGCAGCTTTTTGGTGTCTGCTTCTTTCTAAACTCGTATCCGTGTCACTGATTTTTACTTTGCATCGAGCAACGTGATCCTGAACTACGCCATTATTAGAGTTCTTTGTCAATGCATGTAATTAGAGTGTCTGAACTGATGAGGCTATGTTGTTATCATGATCTTACTGTTAGCACATAATAACTTGTTAGCGCTCACCACTGGAGAAGAAGCCTGCTTGTTATTCTGCCCACAGCCTTTTAGCACAGGACAGATGAGATATGGGGCAGGATGCGAGGCCCGGGAGGTACCAACGCTGACCCTCCTCCTCACCCATCAGCTGAACCAACAACATAGCACATGCATCATGGCTGCAACCTACTCGTGACTCTGCAGGAAGATCACCTGCCCTCCAGCCCGCCCCCCCAGAACAACAAGGCTCACTCCCCCTGCCAGCCATGTCAAACTGGCTGCTCCAATGGCCCACTGAAGCCTGAACAAATCCTACACTCACTACCAGGAGACTTGTCATTAATTTGGCCTGTGACATTTGAAAAACTGTGGCATAAATACTGTTGCAGGCAAAACGGTCACAAGACCATGACAAATAAAGTTTTAGTGAGAGAGCATAGTTGAAGCAATCATATATTTAGCTGCTCGTAGCATCAATGGATACAGACAACAGCATAACTTTGCAGGTTATTTAAGATTAAAAATCAATTCATTCTCCTTTCAGCTTGCTTTCTTAACACCTATCCTGATAATTCACAGACATCTGAATTACCATTCTTTTTTCTGTGTGCTGATGAACACTCATTAATTCATTCCTCTTCTACTTCTTATCCTGTTAAGAGTCATGGGAGAAGATGGAGCCAATCCCAGCTGGCCATCCATCCCCATAAAAAGAAATGAATATAATCAAATAATTAGAGCGACAAATCACTGATAAACATTTATTCACAAATAAGATTCACTGTTAGCAAAAGGTTTGAACAAGGACCTTAAATGGATAGTTTGGATTGTGTAAAATGTACGAGGTACTTATCTATAGCTAGTTTATGACCAGCAGCATATCTGGGTTGGCACGCTTCCAGCTCACAAAAGCAGGCAGGAGTACTTAGGCGCACATACAACCCCACTTCAACTTTGATCATGTATCTTTAAAAAAAAAAAAAAAAAAAATAATCATCATACACCTCATTTATCAAGTTGAGTAAATAACACCTACTATATTATTCATATTATATTCTTTTTCAATCCTGTGATCTCATCTTAGTGAAAGTAAACTCAATTCTAATGCTGACTTTAATTCAGGAGCCTAACTTTGTTTCTGTAGTTCAGGCAGAAAGACGGACGTTTATCTGTCATCACATGTTACAGTCAAACACAAACGTGCACGTCCATGTTGTTACAAAGCCCACAAAACACAGAATTGAAGCAAATGCTGCAGAGAGATCCTGACCTTTAGTCTTCAACATGGAGAAAAGCTCCCAAAACACAGGTTTGAAAAACTTGGGAAAGGTTTTGTAGTTGTGTTTATGATAATAAAGATGAAAGCATCAGAGCTCACATGGACAATGCTGTGGTCCATGTACTGAAATCTTTCTTTTTCAAGATGCATTTAAAGCATTATTAATATCTAAAAGTTGACGCAGCCGCCCCGTTTGCTAGATATTGAACAGCCGTCAGGGGGGAGACTCAGCCGGAGTGCAAAAACAACTCCATTTGAATGAAAGGAAGGAGCCTATGTCTCACTTGATTTACAATGTCAGTAAACAATTTCCTCAGGAGTTCGTGATCCCAGGTCTGCTTCAGTGGAACTTTATGTCAACTTTGTAACTTATGTTGCCCATTTAGAGGTAAGTAGATAACAGTGTGGCACATGCATACAAGTGTGATTGACAGCCGATATCATGCAAGTGATTTCCAGTTGCAAAACCTCAATATGGAACTGAAAAATGTACCAATGTCGAGGCTTCAAAGCAGGAGTTCCTGCCAGGACAATGTGCAGACTCCACACAGAAAGACCAACAACGCTAACCACCACTCCACCATATGATGAGGAACGATTTCCTGATGCCTATTTGTGAAGATTATTTTAATTATTCACACTGAGATAAATAAAGTGAATGTTTCCACAGACAAACACTTGCTAGTACACTTATTTTGTCTGCAGGTTCAAACTTTAAATTGCAAGTTTCGGGAACGGAGCCTCAATTTACTTCAACCTTTTCTATAAGTGTTATGTCAATACAAGTCTAATGTGTGCATAAACAGTGTTGCCTGCTGTAGTGTATGAGCTTTATGTGATTAATAGGCACATAAACAGCATAAAACATAGAAGGTGCATCTTGGTATACACTGCTGAAGGTCACAGGCTAAAATGATTACACTTGTGTCAGCTGCTCATTAAATTGACTGAAGAGCCTTTGGAATTATAGAGTTGTATTTTTTGAGGGTAAATCTGAAACAAGAACAGTCTGATCCACTGCTGCCTGCACAGAGTCTCCGCTTAAATCTCTGGAAGTTGTTTTGACCGTGATTTTATGTTCATTACGTTTGTGGAATTTTGTAAACAAATGGCATAAGTGCTGAGGCTGGAGCAAGCACATGTAGTGAGTGTGTCTAATGCATCAAGAATTTGTTTTTCCAACCCAATGAATACAAATACATTATTTTGAGAGACAAGTTCCTCTTGTTTTGTGAAGTCTTGAGAAATGGAAAACTGTTTGTTTGATTGGCCTTAATTTCTTCCATCCTCCGAATGCAAATCACGCTGCTGTTCTACAAAGTAGTGAAACGGGGGAAAAAAACAGTCTTGTATCGACAGTCTAATAAATATAAAAAGCACAGCTTTTCAAACTGTGTTAGGATTTCAATCTTAATAATAAGTGGAAACTGTCACTGCCCATTGCAGCGAGAGAAAGTGAAGCTGTAGCGTGGCGAGAGGCTCTGATACTTGGATGGATGATGAAAGAAGCAAGGCCAAGACAATCGAATCCCAGAGGGGATTTCCTGACACAAGATATTAGAAGCGGAATAAATCGTGTAATGTTGCTGTATCATCTGTGCCCTGATCAATGTGACCAGATCAATACATCAATCTTCAGCCGTAATATCAGAGACACAAAAGCTTCTAACTGGTTGTTAGCAAAGGTAGTGGAATCAGGTGATAAAAATTGATAAATGATACATTTCAGCGGTGGAAATAAATAAATTACATTTACTAGCGTGACTGTAATTTAACTTAAACTGTTATCAACAAAGTGGTACTTTTACTATATGTCAGCACTCTTTCCACCTCAGCTAAATTTGCAACTGTAGAATTCTTGCAGTTGCAATTACGTTACACCATTTGTTAAGTATCGCAATAGCCACTTGCTGTGTGCATATTCTAGCGGTGTGTGCTGGTTATAATTTCTTTGAATCACAACCCCCTCACCAGGGTCAGTTGTTCATAACCACTAGCGATTCTGAGGAAGATGTTCACTTATCTGACAACACCTCATATTGTTCAGTCAGTTTATGAATACACGTCGACTCTTATTTTGTTCTGCGGAGCAAAGATAAAGAAAGCAATAATCCCTTTTTGTATTAAAAGGGTTGCAATGGCTCGTTCAGTTCATCAGAGCCGTCTGTGAAATAACACACTGTGCTATTGGTTGGTCATTAATTCATGTTACATTTGCTCACAGCGGGAACAAAGCATCTCATTCTATAATCTTGCAGGGACTTATTTCCTCATTGTTCTCATTATGGAACATTCCAGGTTTACTGCTTGGCATTTTATGTGCGCCATACAAAAACTGTATATTTTAATGCCTACACATTCATTATCATTTCAAGGTGATTAAAGACCAGGTGTTTGTTTTATGACAAGTATTCTTTTAGTATTGTTACTAACCGTTTGTTTATCATCCTCTTATTAAATTAACTTCTACGTATTTGCTGTCGAGTCAGCACATCCGTCACCCCCCCCATGAACTATAAAACACACTTTTCCCATTTCCTTCAGTGTTATTCACATTAACTTTTTTGAATATAAATTAATATTTTAATCTCTACCTCTTATTATTTAAATTAGACGGAGCTGCTGGAGTCGACCCAAGCTGACGGCAAGAGGCGGAGCCGTGAAGGTCACCAGCCCATCACAGGGTCAACAAACAACTATTCACACTCACATTCTGGACAATGTAAGGCAGACAGACTAGAAACAGGGAGGATGTGTAAACTCTACATGTGCAAATAATTAGTGTTGCACATTTACTGTGCAGTACATGCAAAATATACAGAAATTCAAACCACAACTCCACCACGTGACACCAATTTGAGCATGTGTGAATAAAAATTAGAAAAAAAAGAAAATGCATAAATAATGGCTGAATTCCATCTCAAGGTCATTTGCATGACTTACCCTGTCACTGCACGATAAATTGTGTGTTGGAACTTGACTGTGACTGGTTAATGATTATTCTCTATATGACGACGGTATGATGGCGACTGATGAGAGTTCTCTGATGTGAAGGTGGAATATGTAAAAGACATTTAGAGCATTAATCATGTAGCATGATGCGTCAGCGCTGCCTACAGGTTCATCACACGTTTATTGTTTTTTTTAAATATTTAATTAAAAAATCTCTGATTGGAACAATGTTGGCCAACAATTCAACCATAATTCAACCTACAGACTTCTCATTAACTATCATATGAAAGTGTTTCCCAAACAACTTAAACAGGGACCCATTTTTGCTGCCATTGCTGTACAGGTTAAAACACCTAATAGGTAAATCAGAAAATGACATACGTTTGATACATAAAAAAAAAAAAAATACAATTGTATGCACGTTATTTAATAAATCTTAAGCCACAATAAATGTATCCAGCTTCAGCCTCATAGCCTTCAAGCTTGGGTAATTTCTTGGAAACATTCCGTTTAAGACTTTAGTTTTTGATATGAAAAAATGTGTCCCAGTGTAGACATGAACGAGGACTACACTAATTGTAATGTAGGACTAGTTACGCAGGCTAAATGCTTGATTTCCAATTAATCCTATTGCAAACAGTACTTGGCAAAGAATAATGTGAGGCCCAGTCTTTATGCATCACTAGAAAGAACCTTCAGCAACACTCTCTCTGGGCACATCATTATCATCTGATGTCTGCTCATTATTTTCCTGCTTTTAGCTATGAAACATCAGGGTCTGGTTTGACAATTAAAAATCTGTAAAAACTAAACTAATAATTAAAAAACTAAGCAATCATGTCATGTCGTGCTTGGACTCTGGGTCCCATCCCATGCAGGAGGGATTCATATGAAATAATGCTGCGCGTAATGCAGAGGAGTTTTATCATGTCCTCCACAGAGTCCATCATTCACTCCCATACATCAATACCAGAGTTGTATGAAGTTATGGCTGATGCAAACACCAGTCTTTCTGTCAGCCCCCGATCTCCATAAGGATTGTTTGCTGCACCAAAAATTCATCCTTCGTCAGAAGCCACTGACTGTAAGAGGCAGTGTGATTATTCAAAAAGTCAATGCAGAGATGCGAGCTGACCCAAATTTGCCCCAGGTGATGCGAGCTGAGGTAAAGACAGGTCAGGAGGAATCGAAAAAGCACTTATCCCAAGGATTCACCCATAAAAGCTGCAGTGCGTAACTTTTGGTGATTTTATTGTTGATAGTGTTACTATTCTGACTCTGTGTGGTCTTTGTGAAAAGAAATGATGTAACGTTATTTGCACGCTGACTCTGTTGAGGGAGCACTGTGTGTATACACTGGCAGCGCAGAGCCAAAAGCGTTTATCTTGTCAAACTGCTGAGCGACCAGATTTTCTGGTGTGCACTTCTTTGGCTCCACCTCAAACCTATTTGCAAGCATCTCTCTTTATTAGCACACTGTCGCCTCCGTCTGTCTTGACATTAACCAAATCACTTCATGAGACCCAAACACTGCGACACTGAGAAACCCAGAGATTCATGTGGATAATGAACACTGTGTGAACTTATTTGACAGTGGTTTGAATCAAAATGATCATTGTCAATATCTACACATTTAAATGAGGAAAAAAAGACAATGACTGAATTTGATGACAAATGATGGCAAGTGGATGTTGTGATTAACATGATTGCGAAGCCCTTCTCAATGCCCAGCTTTATTTTTAGCAGAAGAATCAACCTCTTTGTCAGCTCTTCTTGGTGTTTTCAGCGATGGTGCAGATATAAATATGAAGTCAGCTCACTTTACTCGTGCTGTGTGGGAATGTTGCAGGTGACACAAAAACAAAACACTGCAACAGTGACAGAGAGTCACAGAGTGTGTGAACTCATATGACATATTATATTATAAGAGCTTTAAAGTAAAAATAGATATCGAGTCAATTGTTAATAGTGCATTAATGTAATGCCACTACTAAATGAAGTGGCACTGGAGAAATGGGACTGAAGCATTGTTGACATTTATTGCAACGTAATTTTTTTTTTCCCCCACACACCTGAACAGCTGTAAGCAGCAACTCCAGCATGAAAACAAAACGAGATAAATAGCTGCAGGGTTTGAACGAGAGCCATATATTCCATGCAGAGGCTTTGTAATCTGGTGCCGAGTTGCCATTGAAATAACTTATGTTATCTGAAGTGAAACAAATGGAGCTCGAGCAATCTAAAACTGAAACAGACTCAATCAATAAAGTTGTTTTCTTTTGTTTTAATTATGCTTGAAATAAAACGGGAATACTTATATCTGGCACCGCTGCTGATTTACCTGATTAGTGGCTCCTCTCTTGGTTCAGTGAAAGCACAGTGATATTGTTAGAATGGAGACTATTCTCAGGACACCAGAGGTATCATGTTAAGGGGAAATGAGTCACATGTAATGTCTCAGTTGTGTTGGATGTTTTAATATAACAGGTAAAGCCTACAGGTTTTTATATAATTTCTTCCAGGTTCTGCATTAGCACTACAAAAGAGATGCTCTTTAACAGGTAAATGGATAGAAGGGAGACTCTCTTTTATTTACAGTTCAGAAATCACAGAATAAAAATCTAATGTCTTCACCTAAACAAGACTGGCCTTAAATCATCAAAGGAGAGGAGAATATTCGAAATCAAAGTAGTTTGCCTGTGTATTTATGGCATATCATTTGACAGAAGGCAGCACTAATAAGATCAGAATTTTGCATAATAGCATGTGACCTTTTACAGTGTTTTTTAGCTTCACCTCCAGATTGGAACATTTAGCTGTTGCTGTGGCCAATTATTCCTCAGGTATCCCCTGTTGTGCAGGATAATAACACTTAATTAGCCAGAGAATGCAGGGAGGTTGTGTCCTTTTTTCCCCTCCCTCTCATCTGCCAATCCCTGTATCATTCTTGTTTGAGCACAGCTCTACAACAGGGTTTGCAGTGAGAGTAAATCATGTCCACTCTACTGCTTCAACACTCACCTGCACAGTGAGGGGTCGTGGGTCTGTGCAGCCTGGCCTGGCCATAATCAGAGCATTCACACAGGTATTACGCTTTCAAGGGATGTGAAGGTCAGACTCGTGGGCAGGCAGGTGAGAGAAAGAAGTGGACCCATCTGCCGCTCCAGCCCCAGAGCTGCTCTCATCATGATCATGATCTTGATCATCCAGCAGGGCAAAAACTTTGGAGGAAAGGTGAGTGAACGGCTACAGAATTGTACCACGTTGCCTTAAATAGTGTCAACACTGAGCATGGGAAGCATACATCGCTGATATGCAGATTATGATATTGAACACTGAGTCAAAGAGTCTGAAACAAATCTTTACAGGAATTACACCTACTAATATTTTCTGTTCAGGATTCAGCATCAGCATCAAGTTATCTAGAATCAGATCAAATCACTTTCATTTTTTTTTTTTTAAATCAGCCAACAAACACATTTTCCCAAAACCATGATATTACTTCCTCTCAGATCAGATGAAAACCTCAGACGTGTTTAATCAAAAAAAGCTTTAAATCTGTTCCTGTCATGTCTTCTAGTTCACTTCACCGCCTGGTGCCCAGTGGGTCCAAATTACAGGTTTCATAGGACAAAAATGAGCCCACAATCTCAAACCAATAAACCAGATAAAACACTAGAGCATGAGTCACTCACTCCTAAGACAAAAAATGTCCTTAGACACAAACACTCAATGGCATTTCATAAAATGATAGTGTTGTTTGTGTTAAATTAAATGGTGGTCCTGCGCTTTTCACACGCATGGACGCCCCTAAAATGTAGTTTTGAATGATAAGCTGTAGCTACTCAAACTACAAGATGAACTTAAGATCTCGTAAGAAGCACATGATGGAATCCAGTAAACCAGTTCACAATTATCTGTTATTTAGCTCTGTCACAGTATAACAGTTCTCCAAAGCTGAGGAACTGAATGATATCAGCAGGCTGGGTCTCATTCGACGTGATCTTCTCACCAATGTTTCTCATGCCATGCTGTGGTTAAACTGACCATTAATTCAAGGTTAATTTAACGGGCCCCTCGACAATAACAACTTGTCCCAGTGTGACACCTGAATGGTTTAAATGGCCCACAGAAAAAAAGCCTGTTGTATTCTGTGAATGTGATAGTAAGTCTTTTTTGGTATGGATTAAATTTGGCATTTGCATAATTAACTAGGATTTAGGCTTTTTTTTTTTTTTTTACTTGTTTCCCAGTGTTGTTTGTGTATACCGGATGTGTTTTTTATGCTTACATCACAAAAAAGCACAGCCATGATGGTCCTCCTGGAGTATTGGGACAAACTATGCCGCATGATTGGTAGTTTTCACATAATCGTCATGTGGCTGCCTCTACAGAGTTAAAAACCATAACAACCCTAATCAAATGACTGAACTAATGTTAATGAATTAGTTAAGATAGTGACGAGGGACAATTTAGCCATTATACAGCACTCACACAAATGCAGTGGAGGCTTCAGCTGAAGTGTTTTCTCAGTTGCGTTGAGTAACACTCCTTCACATATTATTGCTTGCGCCGTGTGTGTGCAGCCGAAAGTTGAGAAATGTTCAACTTCCCAAGCAGCAGTGCAAATGCCGGCTGGTAAAATCCTGTTATCCAAATATTCCAGGACAGGCGTTAGCCAATTAAAACATGTTTTTTTTTCTACAAGCTTTTCAGCTCAAACTGTACACCACCTAAAATAGAGCTCTCGAATGAAACCACTTTCCCTGTAGCAAGTGTTTTTGTCCAACAGACATTAAATCGCCATTGCTTTGTAGCTGGACACCCTGCTAACATACGACTGCCGCTTTAGGCACCAAGCGTGAGGCACATCTACTGTCAAGCGTTGAAATCACACAGTTTTTTTTCTCCCAAGAATCGTGACCATTGCCTTGTGGACCTAATATGCACCTTGTGAAACTACTTCCTGATGCCACCGTCAAATTTCTGCTTTAAAAGGCCACCAGTATCAGCATCTGATACATCATTACATTTTAAAGGTCATGCATAGTGTACAGTGCGTCAATGTTTTTGCTCCATTCCTTCCTGCATTCGATAATTCGAAATTCAACATATCTTTTAGGCTGACTCTTTTCTAAAAAGGGAGCAGAGATAGCATAAATTGCTAAACGGGACCCACCGTTTCCCCTTTTGCTGTGGCCACAGTGAAAGACAAAGGCAAAGCATACCAGCTGATTTCTGTGGTCTCGGCACATCAATGAGGAAATGGCAACAGCAAAGGGGGCTGAGATCAGAACAAAAGTGCGTACAGTCAATGAAAGATTTGAGTCAGTCATCAATTACTCAGAAGACGATATAGGGACACACAAAAGCCACCTAATTACATTTAATCTCAACTCTTGATGTAAAACAGGAGGTTAACATAATATCACTTAGCCATCTTCATGGCTCAGTGATGCCAAATGACTTCGCTAATGAAAGCCAGTCTGCCTCACTAACACCTTCTGACCGGTCATTTTTTTGTGCGAAAGGCACTTTCGAAAATCCAATTTTCTGTGTGCTTGGTTTCTTTTTTAAGTCCATTCACTTGTCGTGTCTTACGTCATATATAATTATTCCCCCCCCCACCTCCCCTTTTTTCTGCCTCTCAACAAATCTATCATTTACAGCAGGTACAATGGTTGGATAGAGAAAATCCTTTCTGCATGAGCTCCCCTTCTATGTTAAGTATTTGAAAGGAGAGAGAAACTGATGGGCAGAGGGAATGAGTTTTGTGGTTTTTGAATAATGCAATTGGCTTTATCATCTCAGGAGGAAAAATCACACTGACAATAAGAATTTAAATCATTTGGGGATCAAGCAGGTAAACCCATAATGAACTGAACGTTAAAAGATACAACGGAGAAAGCTTTAAAACTCACAATGGGATTACAGTTTATTACATATATCTGGAATCGCATTAACCAAGAATTTACAGTCATTTTTTTTCTACCATGACAGAAAAATCTGAAAGCTGTCCGTCATATTGATACCTTGTCAATAACCACCTGTGTCAGTGGTGTCGGGAGCTGTAATCCTGTCCAATTACACATACTGACGGAGGTAGACGCACAGGTCTTCTCCCTTTTAGTGCATCACGGAGATAACTAGTGCTCCCTTAGAGCATTTGGGCATCATCTCCAACCTCAACACCGTACTCCATGCCTCTCGCTATTCGGGTACTAACAGTGCATTGAAGATCTACGGACTGACTGCAGGCCTTGGAGTAGATGCTGCGAGATTTTCCCTCCCAACGAAGCGAGTCCTTGAGTCTTGCTGACTTGTGATCACTTCCCTCGGAGAAACGTTCCCTGACTTCAAAACTCTAGCCGATGTGGTGCTAGTGATTCCAGTCTGAAAAGTGGCAACCGAGCGTAGTTCCAGCATTCAGAACAAGAGACTTTGCGTCTCCTTCCTCAGTCTAAGTACAGGAGATAAAACACATGATATTGACTTCAGCACTCATTGTGACTTCACAATGAGACATAGCTGGCTCCGCTTTGCCCTCAGAAGTACGCAAAGTTGTCTATTCTTGGCTCCACAGTGCAGCACAGAGTTCTACACAAACTTCCAGCCTCAGAGAATTTACGTGTCCAGTTTATATATGACAGCAATGTGCCGACGAGAGTCACCAAATAATGGCTTTTCTAAATGCTAACTGCTATTAGCTGCCAGAGCCTAAGTGACGCAGTTTCCTGTGTCTCATTTGCATTTAAAGAGACAGGCACTCAAAACCGAGCGTTCTGAACAGGGCTGTTTTGGCAGGGTGATTGAACTGCTGTGGTGCTTCATCCTTAAGGTATTTTGACCAAAGCATGTCACAGATATGTTCATTAGGACACCAGGAACTTAGTTAACTTGGAGAAATAGGGTAAAATATGTCTACTTTAAATTAAAATGATGGAAAAAATAGACTATGATGGAATTTTTACACAAAGTCTAGTACAACCGCTGATATATAGACATAAACCTAGCGTTCCTGCATGGAAGTCTGTCTCATTGGTCGCCTCATCACACTCATAGATCACAGGGAGTTATTACACTCACAGCTTGTCATGGGTCCATACAGCTAATGAGAGAATGGACTGAATGTGACAGACAAATGGCCAATTTTCTCCCCAACCTCTGAGGGCCTCTGCTACTCCACCATAAGCTTTGTGCTCTTACACAACTTTTGAGCTCTCATTGTAGGTGCTATATTTTCAGTAAAAGTCACTATAGGAAAGACAACGTATTAGAAAAAGGCAAAAAAGAAGACATCTTTCAGATTTCCAGAGGTTGAAGTGAGTGCTGTCATACAGTATTTCCCACAATGTTTACAAAATCCTTTGAGATGCATCGAGGCCAACCCAACATACCCTAAGGATGTTTTTATACAATGATGTGCATAAAAAGGCATATATCATATACCGTACACACAGAGGGAGACTTAAACTGAACCCATTGCAAACATGTTTGTATATAAGTGACTTGCCCGAGGCTGACACTGACAGCAGTCAGCGTTCACATCCTAATGAATCTCAATTAGGTTTTTAGGGCGATGTGAGACTGGTTTTGACCGTCTCAAAGGCATCACTGTGTAATCAAGAAGAGCACTGCAATTATCACTAGCAGCACTAAAACATTACAACCTCATTATCGGATCGCTTGTAGCGCAGAACTAACACTGGAATGTGGCATCTTTAGTATTTTATCTTTAATATCCTGAAGTGGCTTTTACACAAGCAGAGGCATTATTTGTTAATGGCGAATGAGAGCTATTTAGTGAAATAGTTTCTGAGTTATGCTTTATTGTGGAGAGTAAGCTTCAAGTCATTCGGGCATCAGGCAGGAAAAGCCCCTATAAAATGAACGTTAAAAGAGAAAATAAACAGAGCTTTAAAACTGACATCTGGACTGTACACAGAGGCACACACCGATCATTCCTGTACACACTCATAGACGAGATAAGAGAACTGCTGCCACTTTATTCAACTACATGAAGCTTATGTTTTGCTTTTTAATCAAACTATTCTGTTAAGAATCAATGCTTTTCTGACTTTACACTAAACATTTGATATCACTTAATTATGAGTATGAATTTGTCAAATTAAAATAACCGTTTTGCAATGTAAAACTGCCACAACCACCTCTGTCTGTTTTCCTCTGATAACTTGAGTATTGCTGACCTTTTGTGTAAAATCCCTCTAATTCAGATTAGACCAAAAAAAGAAGAGCAAGAGATAGAAAGCACTGTCCCTGCAGACACCTTGCTTAAATACTCTGCACTAGCTGCTGGCTACTTTAAGCCTCTGGGGTTAATCTCCTATTTAGTAGCAAACAAGGAAACACTGACTGGATTTTTCACTCAGCACATGCAAGAAATGCTCAACAAGACTTGAGATTTTGCTGATGGTCGTACACAAAAACATGCCTGGTGCCATGTTGACGTGACTATTATTTTTAAAGCATTAAGCCTTCACTGACATTGCTCCTACCTTCTATGTTTAGAGTGCCTAAGTGTCCTTTCATCAGGTAGTATCCACTTATGCTCTAACAGAACACATCTAAGCTTAGCTTTTAATCTTCCTTGCAAAACTCACTTGGCTTCTTGACCCAAACCTAACTCTACTGGAGCCGGACACAGACAGACATGTCCAGATGTATTGTGACATTGCTTAAAGGTCCAGTAAGCGAGTATAACTGACATCTAATGGTGAGACAGCAGATTTCCCAAGTGCATTAGGGAACTGTAGTGGCCTTCATATACCAGAAAGGATGTATCCCTTCTTCATATGCATTGCATTACTCAATTTTAATTGGTTTGAAATGTTTAACATAAACATAAAAAAAAAATAGCAATCAGTTACTGATAACATGAGTCTACAATGCAATCCGGCAATTTTATTGAATGAAAAAAAATCAGTACAGTCAGCATTTAAAGACTTATTTTATAGCATTATTTTATTTTATTGTACATCATCAAATACTACATGCACTAAGCGAGATAAAAACTGAAGACAAATAATTTGTATTAGTTGCTGTGGGAAGTTGATGAGTAAGTACTGCAAAACAACGGCTTTGGCAAATGGTAAAATCAGCACATGATTGATATAAGCCTTTGATTGCATGTTATTAAAGCTTTGAGGCCATTATGCACGATTATATCTAAAACAGGTGATGAGTAAAATGGCCGACTGTCATGTGGAATTGTCGGACTACTCTCAGTGATATGCTGTTAGGCGTTTTCTTGCTCACATTAGGAACAATGTCATGAGGCTCAATAGAAGAGATAAAGACATGTTGCTTTACATTTGCGATATGCTGTTGTATGTTACTGTGTGCTGTGTATTTATCTAAACAGGATAAGGGCACAAGGACATCACTATAACCCACCAACTGTTACTAGATGCAATGTTGAAAGGAAGGGCAATGACCCTTTTTATTGCTACGAAAAAAGACCAGTATTATCAATACCAACCAACACAGCGTTCCCAAGGACAACGAGGTGCAAGTGTGCAGGCTGGCCTGTATGCTAAGCTAAGGCTTATAAGATTGGCATTACTGTCAGTGTTACTCTCCAGAGTGTGTTCACTGGAGACTAAACAGGACAACTTGTACGGACAATCAAGGACTATTGGATTTTTATTTCCAATGAGGCTTGACTCCACGAACTCCTTCCTGAAAAGCAAGTACAGCGATACAGCCTCTGGGTGGTAAGAGAAACCTCATCATCCTGTACAATCTGTAGAGTGGGACATTAACAAGGAGTGGTGTATGAATTACTCTGCGGTGTCAAGTCACTTTTCACCTCCCACTGCTGGGGCATCTAACCATTAAGTTCTCGCCGTATTATCCTCTGAGGTATTTAGTGTTGTGGTCATAGTCTACATCCTTTCTGGAGTAAACACTGAGGCGCAAATCCATATAGGGGAATTCCTCTCTGCATTTAACCCATCCTCTACTAGGAACCTTCCTAGAATTATGAGCAGCCACTCAGAGCACTGGCAACCCTCCAGTTACAAGCAAAGTTCCTTTTCCACTCAGCCACTCCTTTTCCACTTGTGTTAAATGATAAGTAACATTGTAATTTTTTGGCCTCAGCTTTTCCCTTCGTCATCATACATTAAATTACCCTGCTGCCTCATTTATACTCTGTCACTCGACACTGTTAAAGAATTGTCACTTGGCAAAACTAAATGAGTTGAGTGGCATTTGAAATGTGGGCTGAAGGTTTGACTCATATGCTGCTCATTAGTCCTACTTTTGTCAACTTATACAACAGAGCCTGGAAATGGACATTGGTCTTCCTGACTGGTCGACCACAGGTCATATCTTCAGTGATGCCAAAACCTTACACTAAGAGATAGGTCAAGTGTTTCTGAGCAAATCTTTCTCATGTGCTACACAAACCCCATCTTTATCAGCTTCTACCATGGGTCATGCACATCTGTGGACAGCACAACTGTGTCAAAGATCATGAGAACACTTGAGTGCATCATCCAAGCCCAGCTCCCTGCCATTCAGGACTTCTTACACAAGAGTTTCTTCCATGCCACCATAGTTGAACTGGATGATTCATACCTTTAGCTCAATCTCTTTTCCTTCTGCCTCACCAAGAAGAGTTTATTCAGCCTAACAAACAGAAAATCCTTGACTCTTTGACACCCTCTCCCCCCACAAGCAGTAATATCTTCCTGCCCAATATTTGGGTCAATTTACCGTAAAAGTTAGCTACTTCCTGGTTTATCTAAGGTGACACCCATGAAGGGAAAAAATAAACATTTGGTAAAAGATGCAGAAAGATTGTGGGTTGAATTAAAAATTAAATAGGTAAACCGACCAATGCTCAAGCACGAATCACAATTTTTCAACTTCTCTGAGCAAAACCAAAGCTCTGGGTGAAATGTCAAATTGGATACGAGGTGAAGAAAATATCAGAAATCCTTTCATGGCAGTATTATTTACAATTTACCTCAGGTTTTGCTTTTTTTCTGCAACCAAAAAAAAACAACAAAATCCTTTCCCATGAAAAACATTGTTTTTTTCTGACTGTATATAAGATTTGAAACTTGATCCTTGGGAAGTGCTTTCAGCATGTTTGCTCCGCAATCACAAGCCAATTTATACCAGATTATCCATATACATTTACACAGAACAGTGTAAAACAAAAAAGCACTCTCTTTTCTAAGTGAAAGTTCCAAGTGAGAAGCACAACACATGAATCCCACTGCATTCTCATTAGCACACAAAAGGCATCTAATAAAAGGCTGACCTTCGCACCATGTTTTTGAAGGAACCTGCAGTTTTAACGTCAAAGACTTTATGCTAGATAAGCAGTAGTGCATTTTAATCCTCCCTTTGCTGAGTGAGGCATCTGGTTAAATAACTGCCTTTTCACCTCTTCCCTTTGTAGTGGGGATTTCTGTTATGAGTGCGCTTCTCTCCGCAGATCCCCAAGACCTCAGATGTATAGGCACATTGTGTCAAGCTTAAGCTCCTGCTCCAAATAGCCTTCACAGGCTAAGGCGTATCCTGCCCATGGCCTGAATCCTCACTTGCTGTGAGTTTGGATTCTAAAACTGCTTTTCAATATTCCAGTCTTCATCCCATGATTATAAAAGGTGCTGTTGGTCAGTTATGGTTAAATCTCAAAACCAATTCTTTTTTTCTCCTCCTTGAGCTGATGCTCCATTCAACGTTATCTCATCCAACACTTGGAACTTCCAAGTGTTTCCAAGGCAACAACGTATCAGGCAAGATGGTGTTAGCTTGCCATTTTAGGCCATTTCATCTTTAACATTTCAGCCAGGTTAATTACTTATTATGGATTTTAAGAAGCGATCGTTGACATGTTCAATGCATTTGGTGAGAAGTGGGTGGAATCCTGTAATGAACCTCATTATTCTTACCTTGCACTTAACACCCTGATAGAAAGCAACTGTGGTTGCACCCTATAAATATGCATGCACTAAACGATTGAATGTACTGACTGGTAGGCAGTGTGTCCAATTACAGTTATCTCCATGCCATATCTGAAAGATCACAGAAGGTGTCAGTGTATGACAGTTTCTCTGCTGCCGAGTTCTGTGATGATGCTGCGGTGATCTCTCTAATGCTGACAGATCAGAGTCAGGATACTTGAATATAATTTACACTGTCTCAGCTAAGTGGCAGGCAACCATACAAACCCTCTTTAGTATAACATTGTGCAGAAAATATAACCCTGTACTCCTGCTCTAATTATTCAAAAGTTTAGTAAAAGTAGAAAAACAACTAAAAACAAAAGAGAGAGACAGCCACATCATTAGTGTGAACAGGATACTAAATTCAACCCTAAAGATTAAGTCGATGTAACCTTTCTGTCAGTTGGTGGGTAGCTTTAGGAAGTTATAACCTCTCGGTACTCTTATTGGTTCTTTTTAGAAGAAAAACAATTTAACAAAATAAGTAAAGATTATTGTGATGAACTCCGGCATTATTAACATTTAACCGAAAACATTCTTTTTCAAGGCAGTTATTTAGAAGTTTAATGTTCATAAAATATTTGTTTGCAGAACTTTTCAGTTTACAACACACTATCATCAGGAGGATTACTTAAACAAAGTGTTGATATGATAATATGTGGATGAATGTTCGTTCATTTAATTACACCTGTATTTAATTCAAGAAGTAGCTCTGTGCTTAAAGAAATATTTATTTAGTTTTATTGTTGGAACTACTTCAGACAGTATTTATAAAAAGATAGATACTCTTTTAACTGATTAAAAGCTACTATTAACTCATGGCTGCATAACTTAAGCGACTCATCTGTTCCTGCTAGCATAACATACCAGAGGTGAAGGTGAAGCTGCCAAACACTGTGCATTTTTCCAATGTGGAGGTGGTGAACTTTAGCTCCGATCAGCAAGATATGCCCATCACAGACAGACAGAGAGACACAACTTGCTTTATAGATAGATTTTAGGAATATTATTAGAACACACAAGAGCTGTATCATATCACATTTTAAAAGCCACATTGCAATATAATTAACAATACAGCTATGTATATGACTCAGTGTTTCCCTTACATTAATTCAACACTCACGAGATCACCCCACCCCCACCCTTTCATTTGGGTGTGACTTATCGCACAGACACAGAGTAAAGCAGATGCAGGTGAAAGGAAAATTACCTGCAGGAAACCCACAATGTGCAATAAATGCTTCTCAGTACTAAAGGCGGGCACTCATCAACACCCGATGTGAAAACCACTGAGAAACACTGCCACAGCTGCTGCAGAAGCTGCATCATTTCCGAACACAGCACTGTTATGGAGCAAATGTCATTTTGACCTGTATGAGCTGTCACAGAGGAAATACTCCTCCTGGCTCTACAACACACACACGCACGCACGCACATATAAATATATAGGGTTTGTTGTAAAAGGAAATAAAAATATAGACTTGCAATGACAAGAGGACTCCCTGTTGTCATTGCAAGCCTGGATATATAGAAAATAAACAATGACTGAGTGTTCTCGACTTCTTTTTAAATGTATCGTCATCCATTTGACAAATGTAATTATTAAGTGTGGATTCCTTTGGTATCATCAGAAGTTCTTGGCCTCTGGTGGTGAGATAAAAAAAACATACAGTCTTCGTCACAGATCTCCACCACACAAAATTATATCCAAGCATCAATGATTTAAAATGAAGTAAATCGATAAAATCCTAATATTCCAATAACTACATATAATGGAATGGGATTGTCAAGTCAACAGGATATGAAGTAGACAACGCTAAGAACACATCCTCAATGGATCATGTTTATTTTCTTACAATAGGAAAATAAATATGAAATTAAATTGCCAATTGTGATTTGAATGAATTCAATCTTTGTAATAATACATTGCATATTTTGGTTTTAATTTGCCATGCATAGAATTGAGTTGAGAAGTACCAGAAGTGTGCACCTTAGGTTTACAGTGGTATAATTAAAACATGGCCTTTTAATAATAGCACATAGCATTTTATGATGTGGTTGTAAAATGAAATGTGTTGCAAGAACTGAAAAATAAAAAAGTCAGAATCTACTAGGTTACTAACATTAAATGCAGGCACAGAAGAACTAAATTAAAGTGTATTCTGAGAACTAGTGCAGCACTTTGTTTTGTTCATGTTATTAATATTAGACAATTTATTTGTAACACACACGAGGCCCTGACAAAGATGAATATATTCCTTAGTGTATCTTGTTGAAATCCTTGTTGAACTTTATTCTATGATAATCTGTAAAGGTTCAACCACACATGACCTTTGGCTATACAAAAAAATGGTACAGGAAATTAAGCTATACAAGTTGTTAAATACAAGGATGAGAAATTATTTTTAAAAAAGGATAAGATATGGCGCAGTGCACCGCCAATATTTACACTACAGCTTTCGCTCCGTTTGATTTTGCAAAGCCCAATCTGATGCTATGAGTTTTTGGATGACTTTGAAAAAAAACGCTACTTTATGAATGTGGACCACTTGCATCCATCTCAGTGGACGGACGTATTTCCAGTAGAGCTCATTCCCACGTCAGCTTTACTTCTTTGATGTCATGTGGGAAGATTAGTTTAGTGAAACATAAAATTCTTGGGGGAGGGGGGGAGAGTATCCTGAGCCAGCTGTCCTTCCCTTCTCATAGTGAAGGACATTTCCTTCTTTGTGACTGCCCAATCAATCAGCCCCCTGCAGGGAGAGAGAGAGCTTCCTTGTCCCTGTCACAACAAGTGATTGCCTGAGCCTGCAACAGTAGCAGAACATCAAGCTCAGAGCAGCTCATAACCATCCTTACCGCTCTGTAGTCACAGGTTTGAAGCTGGACGAACCATGAATCTATGTAAGGAAAAAATAAGTGTTTTTTTTTTTTAAACGTACCGCCATTTTAACTTTGATTAACACCGCATGGTGACGCAGTGTTGCTAATTCCAGAATTGTCACTGCCTGTCTGCACTCAGCGCAGACTTTCCAATGCTTGGATATTCTACCGACTGACAATAAATTTATCTCACTCCAATCACAGTGGGTCCAAGCCTTCTTTTCTGCCAGCTTTTAAGTCATTCAAAAGACTGCAGTTTGAAGGCTTAAAAGGAAGTGCAGAATATAGACCGTAACTGATGATTAGGTGGAAATCTTTTTCATAGTACATCTTACTAATGTCAGATTTAATGGCATGTTACGGGCTTTGACTGCTAAAGCGCCCTATTGTAATCATACCTTAAAAGGAACAAGAACAAAGAAAGATTTATACAAAATATATATGCACAGGCAACCTGTTAAACAACATTATTTCATTATTTAAATGGTTGAATCAAAATGATATGAATGTAAAGTTGAATACCAAAATATACTTTTAAAAAAACAAATAAAGGAGTTTTTGTTACATTTTCTTGACATTTAAAGTGCTATTTGATAGATTTGTATAAATTGCATCAGAATGTTTGAGCTTTTAAAATTACCAGTGGCTCTAATGTGGCAGAGAACAGCCCTTTAGGCAAAGAGACAGGCTGTATGAGCTGGCATGAAGGTTGCCTATCGCAAGAGACAGGGAAACAAAGGAACAGTTACAAAGTGAGAGTGGGTGCTTTTAGTGCTATTTCTGTCTTTTTTTGAATGCAGGTTAGTGATGTGACGCTGTTACTTTGCTCCACTCAGCCCCAGGCACCATTTTCTCCTTTTTCTATCTGTCTTTCTTTTTTGGAGCACTTTTGGAGTTCTCAAATAAGGCATAAACTGCCTAAACCTAAAATCTATTGCTTTTCCACCAAAAATAGTTCTTCTTTTTTTTAATTAATCTGCAAAAGCACATTGATGTCTCACAAAATATAAGACAAGATTAGAGGGGAAACATTATCCTTTTCAAATGTTGCTCATACCCTGTTCCACTCTCGCTGTACATTTCGTTATGAGAAGGAAATAATCTTAAGGATTGTGCAAGCTTCTGATTGTTCGCGTTTTCCCCCAGCTAATGTCTTCTCTGCAGTACTTTCTACACGGGGGGAGCTTAAAGAGTACCCTCAAGGGTTCTTGGGGAGAAAAAAACCACAAGATTTCCTTTTCATTTTAGCCCAAAATGAATCAGAGTTGTGTTGTGCAAAGAGAATTATAGTCACATAAGTGCGGTGTGTTCATGGTGGTAATAATGAAAACGAAAGCTGAAATGAGTTTCGGGGAGGGAGAAATGTTTTGCTGTTTTTGCTTGGCAGTGCATGTTATACAGAAGCATGAGCGCGATCCCGATAACCTTTACTGCATATCAGACGGGAAATCCTCTTTCATCACGGGAGAGGCACAGGAGGCATGTGTCCCTACAGATGCCTCCATATCCCAGTAATGACGGGTGGACAGAAAGATCACGGATAAAACAAACCAGCCAGAGAAGTAATAATTTCTACCGGCTGTAATATAATGGCTTGGATCTGAGCGGCGATAGATTTCGCTTTGACAGTGTCTTAAGAAAATCTCCATCGTGTTCAGATTCCATCTGTAAGCACAGACAATGATGAGATGGGTCGACGACTAGTTTATTTGTTTCACATTTGTTCTCTGCTCTCTGTGGGAAACGCTTTGCAGAGAAGTGTCATTGAATAAAACAGACAAACATTTAAGCGGAGAGCTGCCCTGACTGTAAAACAGTCTCAGAGACCAGCTGTATTGATTTCTTGTCCAGGGCACACAAACATGGTAGCAGGGTAGAGTACCATCTTTATCTCGACTTTCAATTGTTACTGTGACTGATAGGAGAGGCCCTGTGCTAACAGGTCTGTCCTCGGCCTACATGGACAGTTCACACCAGCTATACATTGTCTTGTGCAAACACCCTGCCAGACCCTGAGCCAACAGTTGCCGTATTTGACAAATGACTGATGCTATCTTGCTCAACAATACAGACTTCAATAAAAAGCAATTCACACGGACATCTTGGTATTTACAAATGTCACTCTAAGTAAAAGCTCAGGTTTCCCCTCGCTGAAAAGGTTTTGTAATTAAAGGTCAGAATTTTTGATATAAATTGTTCTTTTCCACCGTATTCTGTTTTCTCCTCTCACTGATGGAAAGTATTAAAAAAAGTGGATTGGAGGCAAAGGTCTGGATTACAGCAAAACTGTACAATAAGAGCATGTGGGTGTGCAACAGATGCTGACTTTATGATTAGCTTGATATTCTCCAAGTCTCATAGCTAAAACAGTCCAGGGATCAGAGAAATAAATACTAATAGATGATGTGGCAAAGAATATGAAATGAATTAGTATCCCATTTTAAACCAAAGTCTTAAGCCACACATCCTGTTATTATTTCTCCACAGGTTTCCTGCTTTTAAATATACTCAGTAATTACCTGATTACCTGCTTGTGAACCATTTAAACAATTTTTGATGGTGACCTTCAGAGTAGATCAATGCCGCCAACTGTACGCACGTCTGTCTTTTCCCTCGACACCTCAGCAGCTGACAGCCACTCAGCAGACAGCACGGGTGGGAGCAACAACTCAATTTGAGAGAACTATGTGCACAATTGAAGCAAAAAAAATAAAAATATAAGAAGTCAACAAAGACCTGGAAAACATCAAGACACCTGTTTCCACTTCAGTGACATGGTGACAGACAAAGAAGGGCCGAACCCTCTCTGCAGAACAGCACTTTGTCAACTGGCCACATTATTACAGGGAAGGCAATACCTTTTATTAGTTTCCATTAAAAACTAACCGAGACTGTAAAACTGTCTTTATGTCACATGAAACTAGAAAAGCTATACTACATTTTAAAAAGGTAATGCTGAAAAATACTTTTTTGAAGTGTAAACTGATGTGGAAAAGGAAGGAAGAGGTGATTTTGAAGTAAAGACTATATCATGACTATTGTTTTTTTTGTTTGTTTTTTTAATAGAGCTTAAGGACCTGGTGCATCTCACCTCTTGCTGTGTGACATCTAACATTCTCCATAGCCAAAGGACAGTGCTACATTTACAGTTTATGTCTTTGTTGTGAGTAAGATCATCGTCATCAGGGAGTTTTGGTGTGTGCATGTTGTTTAGAAAGAGTTGTTAAAAGCTAGTCTTGAAACCTCTGGGCTGTACACAACAACGCTGGAGTTTGAGCCAAAAGACTCTGATTAATTGTAATATTATTCAGGTTTCAGCGACAGAGTTAGGATGACCTTGACTTCTCTCTAAATGTGCTTATAGAAGCCCCGGAGTCACCAAATATCAAAGGGGACAGAGTCCTGGAGATCTGGGGCAGAGACATCACCCACATCAGTCACAGACCTTTGGGCTAAACCAGACACTTTAAGAGGCTGAACCACACTCTAAACTATCAAGACTCTTAGTGGACTTTTAACTCGAGGTGTTGGCTGAAGATAACATGATAGCATTCCCTTGATTAAGGATGTCCTTATTAATCAAACATTTCCAATTAACGTGATTCTGTGTGCGCTTTTTTTTGGATCCAGCCAATCAAGCTGCAGACGCTCAGGCGTCTGGAGTTCGCTTTTACGTTACACGACAAACTTAAGCAGCAACTGAATGATAGAGTGGGGGGGGGGGGGGAGCAAAAGAAAATATCACTAAGAAATATTAGAAGAGCAAAGAGGAAAAACCATCCAGAGACGAGCAAGCTGTTGATAAAAAACACACTTTACATAAAGTGGCTGTATTTTGGATACTAAAAAAGCCAAAGAGGCTCTGACAAATGCACTCTTCATTCCACAGCCAGATGGAGGAGGGAGGAGGAAAGCAGACAAATGCAATAATGGAACATTATTGATACCAACTGATGTCACAGCCACCACCAAACAAACCACATAGAAATGAAGAAAGAAAGGTTAGGTTAAGACTGCATACATGAGTGGATGAAACATTTAAGCTGTGTCCTTTCATTCAACTTGAGCTCAGTGTCAGCGTAAAATTAGCACCTGATTAAGTCAGGCAGCAGGTAATTATGTAATCAGTGTCGGAGTCCGTCTATCATGTGCATTCTAGGAGTGAAACACCGCTCAAATGCTGCTCCGTGGCTCGAGTGAAGACAGAACAGAAAAGAAAACAATTATATTTCTTTAAAAGCCACTGATACAGTGGTTGTATTTACATTGATTTAAAAAAAAATATTAAAAATATATATGCAATTCAAAATAACTATTTGAAATTATGTAATGATTATATTCATATTCAAAAAATCAGCATCACTATCAGTCAGTGTCATGAAAACATGCCTAATAACAGACAAACCACACCACCGTCAGGAGATCAAAGATCATGCGGTGATTTTACTGCATTAGTGTCATTTAAACATCACCAACTGATGTCTGGTTTATCAATGTACCTGAAATGCGAATAACACGGCAGGCAATTAATAAAGTTGAATAAAGCCTTGTTTGTTTTTTCTGTAGGCTGGGTCCCAGTGTCCCGCTAAGAATGTTATTAATAGGGAGTATTACTCATTCAAGCCGTCCCATCTCTTCTGTGCTGTCTCCTGTTTCTGTCAATTTACAGCACTCCAAGGGAGGCACCTGATGACCAGATAGACCAGCTCAGCCTTTCTTGAGGTACACGTTCTGCAGCGCCAGCATTGGCTGTCAGGGATATTTAACACAGAAGCTGCATTATTTATGAGGCTACCTTTGAAATGCTTTCCTTAATTATGTTCCAAATTTCCATACTGAACTCGTATGGTCGGCTTAAATATCCTAAAAACACAGACCTAACACAGCAATTAGAGAAGAACAGAGTTTCTACAGCGACTGAGTCATGACACAGTTGCTGATTGATCATGTTTACCTCAGCCCGTCTCACAAGTCACATAACGGATAAATGAGTTGCAAGCAATTTAACGCACTTAAATTGGTACGGTTTCCTTGGTTACATTTCTGTCCAATCACAAAGCACATTGTGTGTCCTCACCCCCATACCGCTCAACCTAGAAATGGCAGATTAAGTTAGGAGACATGGATAGATCCATTCTAAGTAGCCTTGGGTTACACTAAAACAAGCAAAATAAGGCAGGAACCAAATTACCTTTGTTGGTGCCTGTGAATGATATCACTCAAAGTCACTTTCATCAGGGGGTAATCCTAAAAATTGTTAGAGGGAATGCTTACTGAGACACTATATATTTAACAAAGTAAAACAGCTTTGGCACAGTGGTGAAACAGAGAATACGTATTGTTGCCAGCAATATATCAGTGCTTTTTCATGCATCTACAGCATTTAAAAACCTGCCTGAATCCTCACATTAATAATTTTTAACACATCTGAAAACAGCAATCTTATGTTGTGCTCTACGTAACAATGCACTGGTAACTATCTATGAACATTTCAGGATAAACACAACTGTAAGCACCAAGAAACTAAACTTCACACCCAGTTTCTGGTGTAAAAAAGTCAAAATAATTCCTCAACAGGAATATTTGGTTTCATTTCCCAGATGCATGACTAAATAATATCCACTTGCCAAGAAACAGAAGTAATGTGATCGCTCAGCATCTGGCAGAATGATGAATGTCCTCATCAGATCCTCCACTGACATGTTTATGTATTTAACAATGTGCAGTCTGTTCTGAAACCCAGATATTACGGGGAAGGCACGGCAGCTGGGCACTTGCTATTTGGTCGAGGGCTAGTTTTGCCCACAAGTGCTAATCCCTAATATTTAAGTTATTGGCAAGAGAAAGAATAATAACCCCTTGGGATTTTTTTTTATGCATCCATAGTCTGATTTTCACAGGATAAATCTTAGAGCATCAACAGCGTGGAGCAGGACTTTAAAATGTCTTCCAGTTCTTACTTAGAGTGTTAGAAACAATGAAATTGGATATAAATACGGTCAAATTCTGTGTTATTAAGTGACTTTTTCTTGGGCTGACATTTGGTATCTGGCAGGAAAATTTAGGAATAATATCTGGAGTGACTAAAGAAATAAAAGTCAGGCTGTCTTTGTCTGTGCAACACTTTGACTTCTTTGATTTATTCTAACAATCTTGTGTGTGCCTTTTTAATCATCAGTTAAATCACCACTCAAAATGTCAATAGTCGGCCTTGTAATGTTCGAGTACAAAAAGGGGTCAAAACTGATTTGCTAAAAGATTCTGAAATGCGTGCACAATTTTTTATCTCCAGGATTTGATGGTGACTATTTATCAATAGGTGACACAGTGTACAGCAGAGATGAGTGGACAACACCACAACAAATGGTCTGTTCTTCGCCCGGCTTTGCCGCCGACGTTCTTAACGTATTTAAAGCACCATCCCGTGGATTGACGACAGCCCCTCCTCCCAGATGTCACCTTGAATATTATGTACATATTCACAAATGACAGAATCTTAATGGTGCAGCCTACAAAAGCAGGGGGAGGGGAGACAAACAAATCATCTTTGAAGGGGGGGGGGTTGGCTTGGCAATGAGGGGATGCAGTTAAAATGTACGGAAGCCACGACTTGGGGGAGAAAAGAAATGCATATAGATGGTAAGAGAGAGAGAGAGAGAGGTTTGAAAGATTTAAAATAATAGTGACATTGTCTCTAGACAGCACTCATTATTTCTCTATTCAGTGAGCTCAGGGCTGAGAGGACATGGCTGAAATACAACTTCAGAATACATTTGACAGTAGGAGCAGAGATGAGGCGGTGGATTTACGGTGCCATACAGTATCAGTGTAATATTCAACTCCTGTCACCACAAATCACAGCATGCCATGCACTGGATAAATCCTATAGCTTAGTTGCAGAGGAGAGATTATTTTTTTGTTTATTTAAAAGAAGACGAAATGAGAAAGATAAAGGCCCGCTTGATTTAAAAGCCCATATCAAAGCTTGTGCTACTAACACCAAACCAGAGTATGAGATCAAGTGCCAAAGGATATCTGGGTCATCAGAGCGTAGATAGCACTCTTAAGTTGGAGTTTACTCTAGCAGCTATTTGACTTGGGATTTATCCATATGAACTACTGGTGCATGTATGATACACAGTGAAGGAAACAGTGGTGGGACAACATGAGGCATAACATCCTTACTGGTAACAGGCTGCTATTTTGGTTTTGTGAAGGTCCATCATTATTATTATTACTTGTATTATTTCTCCTGATTTAAAGGATGAACTACAAAGAAATACTGCAGTCTTTATGACAACAAAAGTAAGCGGCTGAAGGGGAGGAAAAAAGTAAGAACGATCCTTGACACGATACTGAGTGAAGACAAGAATATGAAGGTAAAACAAATCTGTCTTCTGGAAATGAGTGGCCCATATTAATCAACCGTATTAGTTGCCCTTTAAAATCCCAGCTGTCTCTGGGGAAGTGCTGGTTGTTAATATTTAATACGTACACATGTAATGTCACAAATCAATCAGTCATACAAATTAGTTCTAATTAATTCAAATGGTGGTCAAAAAGCCATCTGATTAACATGATGTGCCGACATGAGCAGTGTGGAAATTTGAAGTACGATTGACGCTGTCACGCTAGTTTCTCTACAAATGCTTGATCCCGTTTACACAGTCCTGTCCAAACTCATTTTCATATTTTTGTTTGACCTCAAATGCAAATTGTGCTAGAAAACCATGCTGCGGTTAATGTTAACGTGGCACAAGCACAATTAACACGAAAGGGTCATTTTGTTGTGGCTCTGCTTTGGTGAGCCTCCGACCGGGCTGGGTGTTAAACAGACATTTCTAGTTGGTGTCAAGGTGGCAGCACATCATAAATATGTATGTTCCTGAGGCGCTCATGGAAAGCAATAAGACATCATCATCACAGAGATCACCCTGCTGTCACTACCCTCTGCAGGGCCCATTAATAAACACTGACAATCAAAGCCCTTGACCTGCCCCTGCCTCACTGCAGAGGTGAGGAAGCAAAGATTTCCTATTCCACCGACACCCCAAATCACACTTAAAGGGCTTTATCTTACTGCGTTTTTTTATATATTTAGATGAAACATAAGGGTAATGGTTTCTCTTATGTCCATAACCAATTTGCCAATGGAACATATTTTGATAATAGTGATCATATATGATATTTAGGAAAGGAAATGAAAGCTTTCCATTTTAGGTTTTATTGTTCTTAGGTCCATTAGGTGACACATTTTTATATTTTATTTGTTTTATTTATCTGTGATGTACAGCACTTTGTTTCAGCTGTTGTTGTTTTTAAAGTGCTTTATAAATGAAGTTGGATTGGATTAATTTGAATATGTCGAAATATGCCACCACCGACGCTCTTCTTGGTTCTCCTGTGGTTCACAGTGGGCTGACTCTTCCCCCCGCTTCTCCTTAGACACATGCAACATGGCAGCTAGCAGGGAAGAGCTTGTCCTCAAGAAAAGCACAGTGTGGTCTGTAATTTGGAACTGGTTCTGTTTTTATGGCATCAGACCAGTAACAAACCATAACCAACTGCAAAGTTTACTGCAACCAAAGTGAGCAGCGTGACAAATTTGTTCCAGCACCTCAAACAGCGACATGCAGCCGAGTGGCAGAGAAGGACCACAGCCAACAAACAACAGCTAAAACACAGTTGTTTTCACATCCTGTCCCGTACAATGAGAAAGGAACCCGGTGGAAAGCTATTACTGATGCAAGTATTTTGCCTTGCATCCAAAGTTGCCTTGCTTCACATGTACAACTGCACACGGGAGAGGGAAGCTAGAGAGCGCGCTGAGGTGTCATTTTAATTCAATTCAATTCACTTTTATTGTATAGTGCCACATCACAACATACATTATCTCAATCACTCAATCTAAATAGTATGGCAAAAACCTTTACAATATTATAGAGAGCAGAGAAACCCAACAAGTCACACAATGAGCATGCACTAGGCATCATTCTAACAATATGCGGCAAATCTGCCTCGACCGGTTGGGGTGAAAGTGAAAATGGGGGAGGAGGGGGACAGAAAGAGTAGAAGTACTACAATGTCATTACAAGCAGCAGCAGAGATTGTCGATAAAATTATACTGATATCTACTTTAATGATAGCATAATAATAATGGTGATGATATGATATAAATGATAATAATAATAGCCTTATACCTCACCACATTTTTATGAAGGGGAATTTTTGTTCAAATCCCACAATGGAAAATAAAAGGAAACGTGTTTGAATAATACCTTTGTCATTTGCAGTTTGAAAATCTGAGATTTTATTTTTTAATTTTTTATCGGCCAGCCCCTAATATCATTAGTGTTTACTGGCAGCAGCCAGATCGAGAAAACTGTGACGCTAACAACATTAAGACTTAACACTGAATGGAAGGTAGAGGTGTGACATAGATGTCTCGAGGCTGGTATATTTGGAGACTGATTTATCAGATGAAGTAGAGCACAAAAGGTGTTCAACTGAGACTCCTTCAAAACACTGAATACTGAACACAGCTTTGAAGGTGCAGTGCAAAAATTAAACAAGCATTAAGCCTAATATGTTTTGCCTTCTTAACCCTGTATTTTAATGACTTTTGATGTTCTTGGTTGGTTTTTATTGTTAATTTAAATGTTATTTAAATTATATAAATACATATATTTATATGAAATATAAATGTGTCTTGCATATATTTTAATGTTGAATACTCGCATTTGGAATTTACATCAGGCGTTATTTTAGGCCGTAAAGAACGAGACCTTCTCCTCCTCTAGCACTCTCAACCTTCTTATCAAAAAGAGGACAGACTAGCTCATCTTCATGAAAAGAACAGAAGAATGCTGGCAGAATTGAGATTATAAGAGTCCAGTGATTAAATGTGATCATTCTAATTCAGATACAGATTATACATCAATGTGTCTGTGGTGTAAATGTAGCTCTACGTGCACACAAACTATCTGAATTGTTACAATCCACACTGTATTTCAATTCACTCAAATGTCTCTCCTTGTTTCAGCAAATAGTCTTTATGGAGAGACAGAGGGGATTTTGCCTCCAGGTAGCAGAGGCATTGTTGAATGAACAGGCCTGTCATAATGGAGCTGTTCTCCTCTGCTTGTCTGAGAGGATTAACCTTTGTTTATCCCAGCCTCCACTCAGAGTTTCCCCAGCCAGCCACATAAGCACTGGGAGTTCCAGCATCCCCTTCTCAGGCTTAACTTTCTATGTGTTGCGGACATAATGTTTAGTATAATTATTAAACGGATTTAGAAGGAATTGTGAATGTCAGAAACACGGTACGCGGTTGTGTATTATTTTAAGAAGCGTGTGTGCATTTAGAATGTTTTCTTTAACTGCAACGAAGACATGTCGTTCATTTAAATACCTGTAATGTATTATTTTCCAGTCATGGGACTCTGAACCCTAGTCGCTGGTGCAAAAGTCACACACTTGCACCCGGCATCTACAATTACTTGATGTTTAGTTTTGCTACAGAATGTGTTTGCCCTTTCAGTTAAGTTGCGGTTTATAAATAAAAGAAGTTTTGATATTTGACATGTGCACCAAATCGTTTTAATTTGTGTGGAATTGCCCTTCAGATAGGATTGACTCAAACCTGCTTGTGGCTGGAAAATAAACCAAACAAATATAAGTATTGGATGGTATTTATGTACATAATGAAAACCAGTTTTTATTTTTTTATGATATTAATTATTCGTATACTGCAAGACTGGTACATGAAAGACAGAATGTGGCTGCACCACAAATGCTTAAGCTGAAGAAGTAACTGTGGTAGCAATTGCAGGAATTAACAAGTTACATGTCTGAGAAAAGTAAGAAGTTATGTTAACAGACACACACATGAAAAAAAAAAGAAAACAAGAAATTGTTGAAATCTTTGGTCAAACCACTCAGCACTAACAAATACAAAATGATCACAAAGACCCGCAAAATAAAGATAATTAAACTAAAAATGACCACAAAAGTGGAAAGTGTAGGAAAAGAAATCAAAGATAACTATGTGTATACTGTATAGAGTATCTTGAACGTATGAAAAACATCTTGAGATGTAATGTGTATTCATGGGCTTCGTGGGCTTTAGGACTGTTTCTTTTTGAATCTGAGATTCAGATATCTTTTAGAACTTGGATTCCTGAATGCCTTCTTGTCCAAAAAATAGGACAGTGGTGTTCCGAGTTTACGAGCAAACTGAACCATCTTAACTGGACAATCTGAACACCAAAGCATCTGAACAGATGTAGATCTGTGGAACTCTGATAAAAAAAAAAAACATAACTGGCAGTATACATGAGGACACAATTTCACTGAGGTAACATCTTTTAGCTTCACTCGGCTCTCTCTCCTATTAAGCTCTGATTTATGGCTTCATAACTGTAATTGCTGAAGGGCAGCTGCTCCATTGCATGATTCAATGGAGTTGCCAGGGCGTCAACTTCATCACCTGCTGTTCTGCTTCAAACCCGACATCCCCAGTAGGAGGCTTCAGATAAATAAAACCATGTTCTTCCTGGCTGAAGTCGAGGAAATCACAGCAAGACATGACAAAGCGGAGGCAGAAATCACCCGAGTGAATTGCTTCATTGAATGTCATTTATCAAATATGAACCATGGCCTGCTGCATAAACCTTGGGACTACAAGAAGTAATTAATGATATTACTGGGTGTGTCCTAATAGGAGGAACTGGATCCAGGAGATGGTCGCCTGTTGTGTGCTGTCATTTAATATGCACATCTAGAAATAATAAGTGTAAAACCTTTGGGATGAAGTTTGCATTACTTTGCTAACTGCTGGCAACTCAACAGCCCTCCTGCCCCAACGCACTTTCCTTGTTTTGCATTTCTAATGCAATCATAGGTAATTCTGCCACAGTTTATTTGAGCGACAGCATGACGTTGAAATAATGACTGTGAAAGAGCATTTCATCATGTTGTCATTTCATATTCCAAACTAAAGCTACATCCCAAATGTGGAAGTCTCCCGACAGATTAAAACCAGATAGAGAAAGGACGGCTGGATTAGATTAGATTGACAGATGGACAGACAGACGGGTAACATAGAGTGTTTACGTATATGACGAGGAATTTCTGATGAACTGAAGGTTTGGATCGTCAGGTGGAAACTAGCTATGACACCTGGACAGCGCTGTGTAGGATAGAGCAGAATGTTTGTTTGTTTTTTTGATATGTGGCAACGTATAGAGCTCCCGTAGCTGACGTCATACAATCATGGTTGTACTACAACTACACTGTTCACCTCATAACACATAAATCAGGCAATATGTCACATCAACTCATCTCTTCGCTGGCTGTAAAGAACTATTGTGCCCAGAAATGACAAAACTAATAGGAAGGCTAATAGGAGAACATTTTTACCAGATCCCCACAGATCCAGAGAGACGGCAGAGGTGAATGGCTGCTATGAAACATGCTCATGGTGAGCAGAGGCCGGGGACGTAGTAATGGGAACCTATCAAGGATACTGTAGGTCCGGAATAAAGTCCCCTCCGTATTTTTTTTAGAGCACAGTGAACTCTGACAGGTTGCATCCAGCACTGGTCCCATTCATATTTGCTGCGTCTGAGGCTGCCAACATGGCGGCTCATAGGGACAGAGTCACATGACGTCCAGCGCTCTATGGGGCAATCATGATGATTAGATTGTTTAACTCCGTAGTAGATGCAGATTTAATATCCTGACAGAGTTGGGTGTTGACAGATTGACATGCGCAATGGAGACGCAGCGGAGACACAACACAGTTACAGTTAAATTGTTCCATTTTAGAGTTAAAAACAATGACTTTAACAATCATAATAATAATAATAATACTCTACAGCCACATATTCAGCACTTAATAAAACATATCATAGGGTGAAGAATTATTTTCTACTGCCAGACTTCAGGTGACATAATTACAAACAGTTTACAGTTTAATTCAGGGTGCAATTACGCACGCGGGGCACCAGTGGAAGGGCAGAGAGTCTGTGAGCAGCGGAGAGGACCTCGCTGTAAACACCTCAGAAGTTGTGCGACATCATTTTGCCCTGTGAGATTTTGTAAAATATGAGAAGAGAAAATAAAACGCAAGCCTCTGTCGGAGCCCTGTCCACTGCAGATGCATCTGAGAGCCACAGAGAGGAGACAGGACATCGTTCTAAAATGCAAGTATGAAATATTTATGTTTGGTAAGTTGGTTATTCAGTATGAGAAACACACTGCACAACACTGATTTATTTTTTTCTATTATTTGATGATCCTATTCTCTTTTAGTGCGTCATTTATTGCGAAACATCGATTTACGTCGGTCAGTAACCGACGAATGTCTGCCTGTTTTTCCGAGAACTTGTGCAGTGAAAATCCAGGGTCTTAGTTGTGAAAGATGGGAGGACATAACCCCCCTCTCTCTCAGCTGGTGGTAGCCTGGCTCATGTAGCTGAGAGATGAGCGCTGGTGCCCAATTCTTCATCTGATTAAAAAGAGAGAGAAATGTCTATGGTGCTATATATTTTAAAGGAGCTGTGTTAATAATAAATCTGACATGTTCTAGCTCTGCAGATGTGTTTTTTTTTTGTGAATATGACATTTAAATGTTGAAGCACAGCCAATGCACATTTTGGTGGCGGTTTTGAGGTCCGAACAAGCAATATGTTTTAATATAAGAAGACGTGCAATAGTACAGCAGGGATTTCTGTCCACACTTTGTGACTTCATTCATTTCAACATTATGATGCTTAGTTTCAGCTCCTGAAATTGGAATTGGGTGTCATATGCCCATTTTATGAATCACACGCGAGGCGTGGCATAGGGTGATTTTTTCACCTGACTCTTCACCAGTTTCTACACAAGTTTGATAAATGAGGGAATCGAGATACACGTCTCACACTGAGTTGAGTTCTATTTTTGAAGATTTGGACACACATGGAATTAGCAAGGCTGGTTGTGCGTCCTGTGCTCACAAAACACACAAAGAAAAATTGTCAAAGTTCAAGCATCTGTTTTTCTTTAAGTGCTTTTTTCCCCCCTCTTTCTCTGTTTTCTGTGATAAATGTCTATTTTGTGTTATTCACAACACTTAAAACACATAAAATACTTAAGTTCCTTAAAAAAAAAGAGAGAGTGAAACATTATTTGGCCTCCCCTCTGTAGCGCACAAGGACACTCCCCTGAAGGTTGATTATTTTTGTACAATACAACTGTACATGTTTGAGGAGTAATGACCGGTGACACTTAAAGACAGACAAGCTAAGCAATTACTCCACCAAGGCCATTGGAGGATAGAAAAGATCTAAGCTTTTGTGCTAAATGCTGTTAAAAAAGTATGTTTTTCAGCACACACTGACCTCCAGCTCAGTGTAATTTTGAGCCTCAGCTTCTCTGTTCTCTGCGGTTTATTTAATTCCTGTGCAAGTTACATACAGGGATTTAAATCATTTTCTGTTCTCTCGAGCTTGAATGGGCATTCTTTTTTTTATTCTTACCTGTGAACCTACGAAATAAGTTATTAGTTGGCCAGAAAGATTACTTAACTTATTGCTTTCCTCCCTCCCCCCAAAAATTTAATTAGAGGTGCTAAACCACTTAAAATAAAAGTCATTTTATTTAGTACAAATGTCCTGATTACTATTTAGATAACCAAATGGTTCTTGGTCTTGATTGCTCTATATTCTTATCAGAACTGTGAACGGCTCATTACCACAAAGCAAAAAAAAAAAGTAGGAATCAAAGAATAAATAATGAAGAAGTAACTTTAAACGAGTGGAAAACGAAAAAAAGTTTTTGGCGAACGCTAATAGTTGAAAATAACGAGTGTGATTTCAAAAAGCCAGGAATATTTGACTTTATCGAACCATGGGTGTCACATAACACAGAGATTTGGTATGTATTTTTAGTTCATAAAGTGCAATAATTAAGAAGATGTTAGTATTGAAATACTTTTAAAAAAAGAGCATGTGAACTTTAACAAAAGCTACACACTTTTCACAATTTTTAAGATCATTCCGTCGAAAACTATTAATATGTTGCATTCAAAGTGAAGAAAAAACAGGCTGAGGAATATAGCTCGAGGTCACCCTGCAAGCACAATTTGAGTTTGCTGAAGGAGTGGCAAAGAGCCAGTGCAGTTGTATTGCTTTTTATTGATTTGCTTATCTGTAATTACAGTTAATATGATCAAATTAGGCAAACTGTTGTTGGCTGAGGTGTTGGACTTTAAATTGACTTTATTCCCTGTCCAGTGGATAAAAGACTGGGAACATTGGAGTTCGTGTAAAATGAGTTCAATAAAATGTTCACATGGCGCCCTCGGTTATGACAAAGAGAATATTTCATTTTCAGGCATCCTCTGTACCATTACACAACGGTGTATGGATGACTATGCTTTGCGGTTCAAGATGTACTTGAATGTCAATACATGGCAGAAACTCAGGAATTCAATGTTTGCGAGCGGCACTGCCAAGGTGAAACAGCTGCAATTAATTAAAGGATCACAACAGGATCAGCCCTGTTAAGGCATTTTTAGATTTGATATTTTCTTTTATTCAGATTTCATTTGCTCCTATTTTGTTTCAATATTTTGTCATTTAAGGTTTTGCTGTGACGGTATGTTACATACATATATAATTGTACATGTTTAGCATTTTTTGCTCTGTCCTTTTCATCATGAATAGCTTGTTAAAAAACAGGTTGCATTTCATCAAGGACTGCAGCGTATTTGAATTGTAAATGATCTAATTTCCATTCACTTGTATAAAGTTAATTCACAAGGGCACATTATTTACACCAAACTAACGTAAGCTCTTATTTTATTAATTTTGTATAATTTTTTTTTTTTATGGATGTTTTTAAAAAAGGTTTCTAACTGTGGCAGGCTTGTTCTTTAGAGCTGCTGCACTGCAAGATGGCAGCCTCTGTAAAGCAAGTCCCTTAGATAAATAACATATACAAGGCTCATTCTAAGGCTGCAAAACCAAACACTTCCTTATTTTTAAAGCAATGTGTGTGTGTGTGTGTGAGATAGAACTGCTGTCACTCCTGTCATGTTAATACAAATTGTAGGTTAGAATGGAAATCATAAGGAAGGGAGAAGACACATGCGAGTCCAAGCTTGATTGTAATGAGCGAGCATTTGTCGGTACATGCGTCGTCGCTCATGATTCGATCAGTGAAATTAAACTTCAGTCAATAGATATACAATAGATCAAACTGTACCTAATCTGACAAGCTCATTCATCACCTGCTGGCAGACTCCTTCCCGTCAGAGCCAGCCTCTCAATCTGTTTTGCAGAGCTGCACTGATTGAAATATGAAAGAATTGTTTAGTGCAGGTATTGAGACTTTTCAACTAGATCAGTACAGAATGCAGTTTTAGTTTTGAAACTGCCTCTGTAATAAATAATACATACTCCTTCAGTTAAGTTTATAAAATGCCTGAGTCATACTTTATAGAAGTAAATGTTTGCTGTCGTCCTCTGTGTATGTAGAAGCACTGACTTTATAAACAATTCTACCAAACTGACTTATATTATTGATTTTTTTTTTTATCCTATTTATTTGGGGAGACGGAACACAAGGAAAGCTGTGGCTCCTCTTTTCTCAGAATTGTCTTCCACCACCTATCAATTATTTCGAGCTAACCCTATATTAGTAATTGTATCTGTAAAAGAGTCTTAAATTCACTCAAATCATAGCAAATTAGATCACAGTTTGCACTGTGGAAATGAATTCCTAAACCAAACCAGGTGATGCATAGCTCCAAATAAACAACAGTTATCAAATAATTTACTTACACTCCTTATATCCTAATTAGGCATGTTTACTTTGGCAATAATCATTTTCAATTTCACGGCATTTTAACTTGAAGTTAATTAAAACAAGGTTGTTCATTAGCATGGTACCAGACCCTTCCCTCGCCACTGCACCTGCACCATAATGCAATGCAAAATAGGTACCAGGGGGACACTGGAGCGCTTTCACATTTCCTTCAAGGAAGTCGCAATTAAAACGGCCATTACAGAAAGAGAGAAAAGAAACAATTAAAAATAACTTAACAATCCTCATAATTGACAAAAACACTGTTTGAATTATGGTTACTGTTTCACAGTGTTTATACAGGGAGGGAGAGCGAGAGAGAAAGATCAAGCAAGCATCCCCTCATGCGAGTTTCTTTTTCTCCCAGACAGCAGCAAAGTACATTTCATCTGCATTCGAGTATGAAAAGGCTAATTAACATATCTCCTACCCTTAGCTTAGCACTGCCCTCGTGTTATAACATCATGGAGATAACAGACACGGGAACAATCAGGTGCTTATCAACATTTTAAATGAAATGGGCTCCAGAGGCCTTTGTTTGTCCCATGAAAAATAGCCCAATTAAAAGAGGCTTGACAAATTACCCTTGTGAAGGTAAAATAATAAATTCTTTGAAAAAAAAAAAAATGCAGAATACGACATGGTAAACAGATGTTCCATGACTTGAGGCAGTGGCGATACTCATTCAAATTTCTCTTCTCCTCTATGAGCTCACAGAATGAATTTATCACAGTAAAAATATGAAATAAGCAGTGCTGGGCACGTTAACGGCGATACCGGCGTCCATCGACTACTGACAGGAAAAAGACGTGCGTGACATCAGGTTTACATGACTCCCGAGAGTTAAAACTAGTCTCTAAAGTAAAACAGTATTCCGTGCCACAGCACCAGAGTCCAGGCACCGTCTACCAGTTAGCTCCGTTAGCTCCTTTAGCGTCGTTAGCATGCCTACAGTCAAACTGGAGCGAACTGTTTATTAAACGAAAAGAGCAGCGCTACAAATAACCAGTGTAACTGTGTACTGCGTATGTGCCTCTGTTTTTAAGTTCAGTGTTACTTTAGAGCAAATCAGGAGTCACGTAAACATGATGTCACATGCGTTAACGTCGACGCCATTAACATGCCCACCACTAAAAATAAGTCATGCTAAGAATAAAAACAATTTGCAACAAAGGCTTTTTTTTACTTTTTAAATTTGAAAAGACAAAAAGTTGTGTTTCACCTCAGAAAAACCCATGTTACCTTTAACGTCTCCATTTTTATTCTCTAGCTGAGCCATTTTTAAGAACAACGTGAGATATTTGCTGACAAAATAACAATCGGCAACAGGATCAGGGCCAATATGATGCCATCTTTGTTTACTATTTCATGCAAAAGGACTCGTCTGATGTCATAAAATGTGATTTTCATACTGGTAGAGGGAAGGATCATGGCTATTATCTGACATTGTGTGAGAAGGACCTTATGAAATGTTCCCTTTCCTACATTTGTAGTGAATGTTCTGCTGCAGCCAAAGAGAAGATGACAACTTATTTCAGGTTCTCTTACTACACTTTTACATGTTAGCATTAATGTTGACTTTCACAAAGGGAATTGTGGCTGTGATGTGGGTGGTGTGTGGTGTATTTGTAGCATTGGTGAACAGTCAAGGCTGAGGAGTGTTTTTGCCTCATGGCAACATGTAATGCGTTTCTTTTGGGACATGCAACTTCACTCTCATCATTAACACAATGAAGGAATCCTTCTTCACACCGAGGCAAGTTTTGTTCACACTGTGGAGAGTGGGGGTGAGGGTGGGGGATCGCTGGTGTTTCACAAGCCGTGGCTTCACAGACCATGCTCCCTGATTGATGTTTTTATAAGTAAGACCTTGCACTGCTTTCCCCCTGAGCCATGCCTATGCTTCCTGGCATCAATCACATATCATTTCCATTCTTGTGCCATTGCCTGACAGAAATACTGTAAAGGTGATCTATGTATGTGTGTGTTAAGTAATTATTAAGTGTCCAGCTACACTAATAAATCATTCACATCATACCAACACCTCCTATAACCCCTCTCCTTTCCACATTTGGCTGTTAGCATTTCCTGTGCTTCTTTCTGAAACAATATCAAAGCCTCAGAGTAATAGTAAGGGTAAAATCCATTCCTCCTTTTCAGACGTACAGTTGGTTTCCAGGGGGCTTTTAATTGCAGTGCAACAACCTCAGTGAGGGGGGAGGTTGTCGATTGGACGTGTAAGTAGGCCTTGGATGGCAGTGGCGTTAATGAGATGGCTGCCATCAATCAAGAGCTGTGGGAGATGACTGTAAATAAGGCTATGATGAAGGGAGGTGTGTAGTGACAGGCAGGCAGGGTTCCTGGTCCACTTTACTTTTGACTTATGTAAACATGTGTCACAGTGACACAGGTCATGGGCTCGGGCAAAACCGTGGGGCCCACACAGCAACAATAATAACACCCCATCAGACCAGCAGCTCAGTTTACAGTATGTGGACTAAGCTGATCTTAAAACGCACCATAAGATCGTAGTGTCCAGCTTTAAATTTTAAACGAATGTCTATTACATTCAAACAATTGTCAAAGGAGTTCACAGTCTAAGCCGTTCAGCTCCACATGACTCTCTCTGTGTTTCTCAGCATAGCAGTCTTTGGATCTAATGTTGCCCAGCGACATTCCTGCACTGCACACAGGAATAGATTTATTTTTATGTCAAGACATGCAGTGACAGCAACAGCAACATTGCACTAATAAAGCCAAACAGCTACACACAGGATGGAGTACAACTCCTATGAAAAATGAGTGAAGTGAATTATGCTATTATACTGCTCAAAAAAAAAGTTAGTGATGCAAAAAAAAAAAAGAAAAGTTGACGCATGGGACAACTTTAAACAGTTCATAACGGTAGTGGGTTAGGGTTGCCCCTCAAAAATGTTAAGAGTGGAAAAAAAAGAAGTGAACCTTTGATGAATAAGATATTTTAGTAGCCATAAATAATAGAAACAAAGCCTTTCAAACATTTAGGAAATCCAATTGTAAAGCAGATTTTGAAAATTACAAAAATCTGAGGAATCCAGTGCAAAAGATGATTTGAAAGTACTTCTTTTTTTCTGTGACAAAAAAGCCAAATATAAAAGTTAACCAAAGAAACAATGGCAGTAAAAGCTCAAGACTAAAGCAAATAATATATGCCTTAATACAGAAGGACGGTTGTCTCTGACAAATAAAAGGTTGCAAATTAATTCAATTAGCTTTTTTACATCTGTTGCCAAGCAACTTGTGGATAGGCTGCATGGTAAACCAGGAGAATTTGAAGCAAAATCTGTGTTTGAATATTATTCTCAATTAAGTGCTGTAACCAACTCCTCTGGGTTTGTTTGTTTACTGAATAACCTCAAATGTTCAAAGGCACAGGTTTACATTAAATATACGTTTTTAAATGATGCTTATGTATATAATGCATTTTACATAACTCTGTTGTTCCAAAAGACTTTAAACTTTTGAGAGTTATCCCTTTATATAAAAAAGGGAGTAAATTGGAGAAGGGAAATTATAGAGCGGTCTCCATCTTGAGAGTCGTATCAAAGATCTGGGAGAGAATAATTCATGAGCAAATTAATTGCTTCATCTACAAATCAAATTTGATGTACGAATTGCAATCAGGTTTTAGAGAGTCATATTCCACTGATACATGTTTACTATCTCTAACAGATCATAAAAGAAGGGAGGTGGCATGGTGCTTTTAGAACTTTAGAAAGCATTTAACAACGTGGACCATCCGATTCTGCTCTGCACCAAGCTTAAAGCCTCAGTCTTGAACAATTTGCTTGTGAGTGGATAAGGTCATATGTGATTAAAAGGCATCAAACGGTTGTTATTAATGGTACTCTATTGGAAGCTAAAGATATTAACAAAAAAACGTGCCACAGGGAAGGGTCTTGGGCCCTCTTCTTTTCCTATCATATCCTATTTTTTATTGCAACGTTAGCAACTGGCTGACTGAAAACAAATTATTGTTACAGAATCATGTTACAATACAGAATATTTATTATTTGGCACACAGATTAGGCTTAGCAGATCCTCAGAGTTAAATCAGTGTTCCATATCGAAACACTTGATATGGAAATTATGTGAACCATCATCATAAATATTGTTATTCCAATGTGTTTTTCTCAAAAAGCTTCACTTTTTTTTCCACTTGACCGGCCTCTTACTGACCAAACTAGACACTCAGTGGCCCCCAGGTCATTCAAGTTGTTGGCAATACCATCATATTGTTAGATTCTTGATTTTTGATAGTTATTTCCTGACAATCACAAAATCTACTTTTACAATGGTGAAAGAAGAAGCTAAATGTGAATCAGAGTTAATATAAAAAAGTCCCACACTCTCAATTCCAAGTCAACTGTAGAGCGAGCATCAAAACCAAAAGAGCTCATTATAAAGAATATTTCCTTTAATATTAAATTATTGATCCGTAACCTTGTTTCCCACACATAATTTACAGTTTCACACTGGCACGTGGATGGGAATCGTTAGCATGTTGGTATGGTGTTACATTGCGGAGTTCGTGGTTTTAATTGGTAATCGGCTCAGTGGCGATAAGGTTATGCAACACTGACATTTTCAGCCTGGCATCAGAATAAAATGCATCAGTGCTTCAAAATAAAATGGTGCTTCTTGAGAGGGGAATAAAATTATGTATGAATTTACTGAACGCTACACATACTTAAAGTTGAACAACTGAACTTGCCTCTGGTTTATGATAGTCACTACTCCACCAACAAGAAAATGGCTACAGAGGCTACAGATCAACGTAATGCCAGTTTGTGTTTCTGTTGCAATGCAGTGTATCTTACTAAATGATGATGTCATGATCAACAAGTTATAATCTCTTATAACTTGATCAAAACACTTGGTGTTTGAGTTTATTTTCCTGCACCAAAACAAAAATGACACGTACAGTCAATGAAGTATAAAGTAATGAGATGAAAAGTATGATATCATAATTACATATACTATTGATCAAAAGCAGGCATGCAGTGTCAAACATGAAACAGATGAAAACAATGCAGTATAAATCAGTGCACTATATTCTATTCAGTTTGGAGTCCGTCATAAAATTAAATGTAGTATGCATTAGTAGTTAGTGTGCGTTAAGTGTGGGACATCATCGTCACCAGTGTCACCCCTATGGATATGGATTTTGCCATCCCATCATTACTATGGTAAACGTGAGGCTTGCCTCAAATTGGACTCAAGCAATGACTGCATTCAGTCTTGGAAGTTGGACACGTGGACTTGAATGTTTTAGCTGATAAACTGTTCTTTTTGTTAACTTTTGAAATCAACACAGTTAACAGAGCTGCGTTCAGAAAGATAGAGCCGAAGCAGGGCAGCTGCTCCTGATCCAGGTTCATGAATTTCAGAGAATCTCAGGTCTGACAGAGAACAATTCAAACTACTGACAGCGTTTCTGTTTCTGTATCTGATGCGAACCAGAGCCCGACGCAGTTGATATGAAGTTCCCCTGATGCGCTGAGGCACGATCACTGCTGCTTTCTATCGTCATAGTCGTGCAGTGTACATGAGACACACAGAGATAAAATGGATAGAGCAGTCAACTTGACAGAACTGGACCCAAAACTGATTATCATCTCAACATATTTTAAGTCCTGCTTCTATGATCAGCACAGAGAGTGAGAGGGAAAAGTCAAAGCATCATGTATCATTTATTGGCAATTTAGTGAAGAGAGGAATAATTGTGTTTTAAATTGACTGTTTTTGAAATACTGTAAATAACTGCTTTATATTGCGTACATAGTTTAGACAGTTTACTAACCAAATGCCATTCAACTTTCAACGCCGAAAAATTTAAATCCTTTACGTTTTTAAAATGAGAAGTGCTGACACAACAAACCACTTGATAACAACAATAAATAAAGTGAGTGAGACATCTCAGCATTTTTTATCACAATCGGCAATGTCATTCTCTGAATTAAAATTTCAATCATTATAAATCTGCTTATGGATTTTTTTTTTTTGAATGATGACTGAGTATTTGGAGCAAGAAGGTTACAAAAATAAGGTGCGTGAGATGAGATAGTCTACAGCTGCTACTGAGCTCCGGTAGCCGTCGTCACACAATGCAGCATTCAGAATCAAAACACCACCACTTTGGCAGGAAGTCACACTGTTCACGTCCGCAGACGTATGCAACCAGCAGCATATACACAGTACCAGACAATATGTCAAGCAACTTGTCTCTTCATAAAAAGATGAATATGGTGAATAGCTGTCATGCCCTGGGATACCAAATCAGGGAAAAACAAATGGAGGACAATTTTTACCAGATCACCAAAAGATCCAGAGAGACGCCAGAGCTAGATCAGTGCCATAAAACAAGCTCTAAGCGAGCATAGATGATGGAGCAATGGGAACCCACAGGCAACGAGTTCCGCTTGTGTAGTATTCACTTCACAGGTACAGAGGCTTATTTTTTTTATACTTAAAGGGATACTTCACCGATTTGAATGTGGCTTTGTATTGCTCGAATAGCGGTAGTATTTTTTAGAAAATGTGCTTCCCTCCCTCAGTTTTTCACTGAGTTGTAAAAAAATCTGTTTTCCATTTCAAAATGGGCCCTACTGTGATGCAAAACGCATAATTTGACTCACAGTAGGGCACATTTGGATAAGGGAAAACAGATTTTTTTACAACTCAGGGAAAAACTGAGGGAGGGAAGCACATTTTCTAAAAAATACTACTGCTATTCTAGCAATACAAAGCCACATTCAAATCGGTGAAGTATCCCTTTAAACAGTGATGTGTAAGCATTCTCCGGAGTAGAATGATGGAAAGTTTTTCCAGAAAGAGTAGGACTAGAATAATGTTTTCTCCGGCTATTTCCATTCTCCGTGGGGGGCATTAAACGGTTCAGATATGTTCAGCAATATTTTTATAGTGCCAACATGGCGGTGTAAACAAATTGAGTCATGTGGTGAAGCTTAATATTACAATGTGTCAAATAAACAGAGTACTTCATCAAGATATCAGCGTTTAAGAATCCTAAATGATGTAAGTGTCAGTGTTCTTGGCAGATACTCAGTATTACAAGACTCAAATGCTTAGCTTGACACTGTGAAGACTGTCAGCCAGCTGCGATGGATAAAAGTGATTAAAAGAGAGTTTCATTTTTATTAATCTGTAGAGAGCAGTTCATTAAACATATGTTCCAGCATTTATTCAGGCTTTATTGCGACAAGGTGTGCAGCTAGAAGCCCATTGATGTTATGGCACTGACATCATTCTTAAACTCATTCAATGAAATTGGAAGCCTTGGGAAGAGATGGAACCTCCCTGTTGACAAATACATAGAGTATATAGATCTAGATTTATTAGCAGAGCCATGTAACAGGACAGTAGCTTCATGTGTATTTGGTTATGAGGGTTTCTGAGTGCACAGCAGCTGCTGTTGCTGATTGGCTAACATGTTTTACTATGCAGTTGTAGATGTGTTTTATTAATACATATAACATTTGTTTGCACAGTTGCGACTTGTGGTTTGTCATTCGTAAGTCATGATTAAAAAAAGATTCAATGAAAGTGCCTGAGAAGAACGATGGATTATATAAAGTCACCCATGTAATGCGGTTGACCAACCCACTCAGCTAACTCTGATCACTGTTAATCGATGTCAGATTAACCTCGTCGTTTTCCATTTAATTTGTCAATGGCTAGAATAATATCTTAGAAATATGTCGTACCAAAAAGATATGCAGGTATTAGAGAGTCTGCAGCCTCCACACAGAATACAAACACAGATAGAAAAAATAAAGAGATAATGTGATTAAGTTTCACTGAGCCACAAAGGAATCGGCATACAAGGCTGTAATCATTTTAATCTTAAATAAAATGATGATGGTCTTCATTTTGACATGGCAGATCATTCTCATTGATGCAAACCCATTTATTTAAAAAGGTTGATTTTTCAGTCGGTCAACAATCACTTAAAGATTAAAGATCTTTTCTGAGAAGGCACAAAAGACATGTGACATCTCCAGTGTGCTCTTAAAAATAATAAATGTGGACTGGTCAATTTTAATTGACCCCATCTAGGGTCAAGCAGTTTCCATTATGTTTATAATTTTCACAAACTTTTAAGGATTTTCAAGGACCTGTGAATATAAATGAACAAAATACATATATTTGTATTTTCTGTCAATATCACTTATCCCTTATGTTTTAGGAGTATTGTTCTGTTTATAATCTCTCCTACGAAACAGATAAATCCAAATACAAACAATTTATTGTGGTTATTGATAAATGAGTCAGTTGTCTTGGCCACACACTTGATGCATACAAAATCCTATGTGATCAATTCTGGGTTCTGTCCAAAGCAAGCACACAGATCTGGGGAGACATTTCAGCAATAAACTGCTTTAATTGACTCCATTGAAACCCCTAAAAACAACACCCAAATGTGGATTATAATCAACTGTAATGTACACATAACATTGAGATTATATCAGATACGTCTTGCAAATGCAAAGATGAACTGTCCTGCTCACAAATGTCCATGATTAAATATAAGCCAAGGACCAGGACACGGTGACAATTGAATATAAATTGCTATTCATAGTCTTTGAAATGAAACTCATCCAGGACTTAGACTTTGATTACTTTTCTTTTGCTTGAGATTATTTTTTCCACTGCAGTTTGGTGTAGTTTTGTGAGACTCTGTAATTTTGAAACTCCTGATGTATAAAACATGCACAAATAACCAATATGTTTCAAACTGATGTATGCTGTATGCTTGTAGATTCCCCTTGGCCACACGCAGTGCTTGTGCACCATTTGCTAGTGTGGGTTGGTGTTCTGTAGCCAGTTTATGTCCAGGACCTGTGGTTATGATAATCTGTCCATGTCTGTCTGACAGCAGCAACTTTCCCATTTCCCTCTCTTCATTAGCTGCAGCCCTCTCCTGAGCCTCTCTAACTGCAAAACTGTTTGAAGCTTGTAAGTATTTTAGTATATAAGTATATTATATAACATACTAAATGGACAGCTAAGCACACTGGCTGAATTGTTCAGCTTTCTGAAGTTTTTTTTTTTAATGTTCTTCATAGTTATACATAGTCAAGTCCGAGTATTCAAGCAGAGGAGAAAGTAGACTTATTGGCCACATGTGTCACTCCGCCTCCATAGGTGGCAGTGTATCTCTCTATAAGAAAAGACAGAGGAAGACATTTTGGTGCATGCATAGAACGACAAGTCCAACTCCGGTCTGACGAAGCATATGCATGGATTAATCAGACTATGCAGGATTAATCAGACTATGCAGAATTAATCAGACTATGCAGAATTAATCGGACTATGTTAGTCTGACTACGATTAGCTCAATTTTAGTCAGACTAATGTGTTTACATGACTTTAAGAAATCTGAATATTTACTTATTTATTGAAAAGATAATGTGGAGGTTGGACTTAATGTAAATACAAATAAATTGCAATGTCAGTGTAATACATTTTGAGTACCTTTAAACATGTTTGTGGATCTTGTGGAGAATATCACAGAGTCTTGTTCAAATGGGATATTTAAAAAAAAAAAAAAAGTGTAGAAATCCGAGTGAGTTGATGAAGTCACCAGAGGAGATCTTTGAACCATGCATTATAAACATGTCGAAAGTATTCTGTACACTGTGAACCCTCCAAGTGCTGTCAGCATCTTGCAATGATGAGCTAGTGCTCAGTCATTTTTATTAAATAAAAAGACCGGGTACATTCAACACTGATTCAAGATTTAAAAAGGTCCCATTATTTATTTTAACATTTGTAATGGCCCATCACCAACAACATTGATTCTGATTGGTTAAATTGGTGTACCTGTCATAAACAAAACAGGGCAAAGAGAAAAGCTTGTCCTGGAAAAAGCTTCAAATATAAGTCCCAGTACTGAAGCTTGTTTGATGAAAAAAAAGAAAAATACTGCATAAGTATACGGTTAATAACACCTCAAAAATAGATTACTGGTGACCTTCTCCTATTTTAAAACACAAATGAACCTGTTTGAAGACAGTTGTACCTGCAGAGAGCTCAGTGTATTTTAACCGACCCTGGCCTCCCTCTGTTCACTGAGTTCCAGTCGCTTCCATAATTTTCATCCAGACAAGATGCACAACAAATGGACAAAAACATTTGCCCCCATCCCTTTGCTATTATGAACTGATTATGGATGTGTATTTGTTGCCGTCCTGTTTTTGCTCCCACTGTACCTCCAACAAAAAGACAACCTTAAAGAACAATCAACACTACGTCACTTATTCAACAGTCACTACAAATGTTTTACATACACTTTACAGACTCTCTTGGCATTAGTGAATAAACGGTTTGTTTTTTTAAAAGAGCATTTCATGTATTAGAAATTTGAACAGAGATTGTTCTTGGCATGAAGCAAAAAAGTATTTGGTGATGATATTTTCCAGATTGTCCATCTGTTTAGTCTGTGAGGAGAGCGTGGCCTCTGTGGGGGATATGTGACAGATAGTCACAGTGGTTGTCCGTTAACTTCAATATGTACAAAAATGCTTTAGCACCATGGAAAATACTCTCCTCTTCAAAGGCATTGATAAATAGATCCAAAGTGTTTGTATGAGGTACAAATAATGCAATCATTTGAACACAGAAAATCTGACTGACTTGTGTATGTCTGAACCTTTTTGAAGATTTCAACCTAAACAATTAGTATGAAAGTCACTAAGAGGTCTGTCCCTCTGGGAAGTAAGAGCCATCACTCAAAATGTGATGCAGAAAACCATTTCCAGTCCATTACTTCTTTCACTGTCTCTACTACTAAGACTATAGTTTCTAGGTTCACTCACCTGAGAAGGCCTGAGCTCCAAACCAAGAATATAAATCTATTTCTCTGCTGTGGCAGACAAGGTGAGTGATATGATACTAATAACAGAATACTAGTGTGGAAAGTTTTTCAGTTGGGCTTTCATCTGTCGTACCACCTCTTTTTTTGGAGGAACCCAATCTGACACAAGCCTGCTCTGTTTGGAAACTTCGTTGGAAGTTTTCATTTTCAAGGTTAGGCTTACCTACCTGCTGAGAACTGTACTACTGTGGTCATGTGAACGTACACAACTAAAACAGTGTTAGTTTCAGGTGTTTGTTTTCATGGGCCACTTAAAACAACGCCCCATTGAATTTACGCCCCACCTAGGGGTGAATTTAAATTCAGTTTGTGTATGCGTTGTCCACAACGCTTCCAAAACCTGACCTGCATGTTGCGAGTTGATGACAATATTTGCATGTTGGGATAAACATGCATGCAAACTGGTGCATGACGGTGTGACATTAGTCAGATGTCTTTCACATACAGTACACTGTCCTAAAAACAACAACTTGAGACTACACATCTCTCCAATCATGGATCTGATGTGTTCATCAATTTTAGTTGTTTGGTAACAGCTTGTCCCCTCACATGGCCCCTCCATCTCTAACAGCTGACAGATGTTTTATGTTTTCTTGTTTCAAATCAAATTACTTTTACATTTCCATGCAGCTCAGAGCTGATGTCACATTTGCGCTGGTCTTCTTCCTCTGTGAACAGCTGTTACTTTTGATTGCACTTCTTTAGTTTGGATTCACTTTTTTTTATTATTTGATCATGCTTGTTTTGATGTTTTCATTTTATACTTTGCACAGTAGCCTGGGAAACGCTGTGATGTAGTACCATTTTGTACTTGCCAAGTGCTCTGCCAAGAATAAATATCTTACACAGGATCAAAAGGATCACTAACATTTTCGGGTAGGGTGAAAGCTGTTAAGCTCAACATTCAGATATGCTTATTTAGTTTTATTTTTTCCCCCACTGTGGATGATTTCAAAGTAGGGGAACTTTTATTTATGAATTGGTTTCTTTCCTTTTAGTTAGTTGCAGTGAACAGGTGGGTGTTTTAAGCACTGCTGGGGTCTGCATTGTTTTATTTCTATTATCAAAGTTATAGTTCAAGCTTGTGTCAGTATGACCTCACTCATGTAATTGCAGTGGGACTGTTCTATGAAGCACATGGCTTTTCATGAAGATGAAGATGATATCCAACCTTTACAAAGAGAGACACACTACTTTTTCCTTCACTCTGCAACCTCCTCTCTTTACCCTTCGTACTACTTTTAGAGAAAAAAAAAAAAGACTACCCTCTGACGTAGAAAGATTTAGCAGCCGTTACACCCCTCCCCTTTGGTTGAGCTTGTCCAGAGCAGAGCAGGGCTGAATAACTCAGATTTTGCTGATGGATTTGGATGAGACCTTGTCCGCCCTTCCGTCTCCATAGCAGCGGTAATGATGGCAGCAGCGGCAGTTATAGTGCACATTGTGCAGACAGCCACCCATACAGATAAGAGGAACAAATCACACCTCATGTCTATCAGACTTAATTAGTGTCCATCCCCCTGAATTACAGCACCAACCTCTACTTTCTCTGCAATCATCAACGCATAAAGGGCCACAAAGTTGGGTTCACCTAAAACAAGGGGGATACAAGAGACCAATCAATAGACGAGGGGTGTAATCTGAAACTCTACACCACTACTGGAACAGCAATGCTGTGAATAGGAAGTACGATCATTCCTTAATGTCAATTCTCAACATAGTTGGGTCTCTCTTGTGAGTTTAATATTGATAAATAACAAATAAGGGAGTTAAATATCCACATCATAATGTGATTAAAAATATTGTGCTGCAGATGGTGGGGGACACCCAGATAAAAACATGAAATCTGTTAAATATAGCAGTCTTTCTAAAGGAGAAATACCTGGAAAACATATGATGTGTTTAACATCAACAAAAGAGTGGTGTATAGTGAATCTCTAGTTTAAACAATGTTGTATTCTCAGGAATTGACATTGTGGAACGGGAAAGCTGCAGGACACTGACAGACTAACATGGTTTAGTTTAGTTTGCAGAATGAAAAAGCTTTACTCTGTATACCACCACGCGACTGTTGAGGTTGTTTGGTAATAATTAGAAAATGGAAGGTTCAGTGGGTTTAATAATATTTTCCGAATCAATTTAGCATGGCTATAAATGAAACTGACTGCAGGACAGACAATAAGCCATGCAAACTTCATTAGGGTTTTCTTTTGTGAGCGTGTGTCTGCAGTAGTTATTGCATTTAACTATAATACAGATTAAGTGATAATAGCTTATTAAATTCAAAGTTCATTGTGGTCATAGAAATTCTTTTTAAGCAGGGAGCATACCTTTCGGTCACATTTCGGTGTACCAGATGTCCTTACTTACCTAATACAACAGAATAAGCCAGCAAAGAATCTCACAATTTGTATGGAATTATGTATTTATTTATTTATTTCTGTTAAATGAGGTCAGCAATTGAGTATTGGGCACTCACACATACTGTGATATCTTTGGTGCCTGAAACTCAATCAGTTAATGTTATATTAAGATTATTTCCATTTACTGAACCATTTTAGTTCTGGAAGCCAAATCATACTAAAGATTTCATCTAAATCTAACATCTTGTAAATAATGGGAGTATAACCATAAACAGTAACATATTACCTACTGTATATTAACAGAACCTTGAAAAAACATTAAGTAACTGCTGATGTTTGGATTCTTATTTACCTGATGTGTTTAAAAATTAACACATTCATAAATAACCATTTTCAAAGAAGCAAATGAGAACAGCAGCAAGAAACGTGTGGCTGGAACAATCATGTCGTCAGTATGGAATTATGAGACAAAAGGTCACAGTATATATTCACAAGAATTGTGACAAGTTCTCCATGATGCTTAGAAAAAGGAGAGCTGGTGCACTTTCAAAGGCAAAGGTCACACCAAACACTCAGGGCTCCCACATGCCTACTTAAACATTAAATTAAAGGACTTTTTAGTTTTTAAAAACATTTCAGTATTGAGATACAATAACAATCATGGTTTTTCATAGGTTTTTCATTTCACAATGAGCTTTTAATGGGAATAACAAGAACATTTTATAACCATAGTAACACAGTTTCCAGGGTTTATTCGCCCTATATCAATTAAGATTGGCACAACTCCCACAGCTCACCCGAGTGAGTGAGCGAGTGAGAACCACATTCTGCACACTCCGTTTGCCTGTCTTTTCACTGAGCATCCTCTTTAACGCTACCCATTATGCTAATGTTGCTGGCAAAGTTACCAACATTGATGAACAAATTGGTTCAGGACTTCAGTAACAGTACAAGGCTGCTTTTAGCTTAATTACGTTTGACTGTAGCAAATGCAGATTAATTCAATGCAAAACCTTATCTTTTCTTGTTTCATTCTCAATCAATGATAAACAAGCTAAATGGGATGCCCCCCCCCCCCCCCAAAAAAAAAAAAATTGACAGCCAAATTAAGTTGCCAGTAATGGGTTGAACCAACAAAAGACACTAAAAATGTGTTATTTTTATGATTTGTTTTGGTCATTTGGAGTTGCAAAATCATGACCGATTTATGCTGATCAAAAACAATCACCAAATTTGTCGGGACTGTATAATGATAAATATATGTTCATGAAGACAAAAAAGCTATATCACAACTCTGTTCCCCCTAATTAAATAACGGGAGGCATTCGCTCCACTTCACTTGCTCCACTGCTCAGGCTTCTATGGACTTGTATGCATTAACACTTCCCAACTGTGCTGTAACACAGTGATAGCAGACTCAGAGTTTTCCCTACCATTATAACACTTGGGGCACAGCACATAAGTGTTTTTCAAAAGCACATTCACCCTGTGAGGAGAAATAGGTGGCATGCTAATAGCTTTGCATGATGTTTTGCGGTCATTTATAGTCGTGTAAGATTATCGGTCTACGCCTTCACCCGTTTGACCTAAGAATGTGGCTCAGCTCCTTATGTGTTTCCCACATAAGCGCTGAAACAACAATAAGCTAATATCTTACTAAAGTTGATATCAATTCAGAAATAAATATTTGATAGGGATGTCCCGATATCACTTGTTTGTGTCCGAAACGATCTACTGACACCAATATTATTCTGACAGTCATTTATGAATTTATGAATGTATGAAGCTGTTCACACATTTGTGTCAATTCATTTCAAAGACACAATTCTCCAACTGTGTAACAAATATGGTTCTCCCAAAAAGAAGAAATAAACAATCCAAACATGACTCAGCTAAAATGGTTTTTGCTGATTTTTATTTACATTTTTACTGTCCGTGCATAGTGAAGCATGCGAAATAGGATTTCGACTGACTTTGCTGTTACAAAAAATGTCAATTATAAATCAACTGTCATCAATGTTCTGCATTTATTTTGTAAACATAATAATCTTTTGAAGTGCATGAATCAAGATCCATCCATAATCATTTGTAATAACGTCGTACCTGTCAGAGTCGGAGTCAAAACTTAAGTCGCCTCGAAAACTCAATAACATAAAAGCTTGAAAATAGAGTAATTTCAAACTCCCCAATTACTACCGCCAACCACAGCCCCACCTCATTCAAGACAAGACAAGTATACAACTAAAACACATTGCAAGTTGAGCAATATATTTGCAATTTTAAAGCTGATATCAGGGACACTGCAGCTGCAGTTGTGGGACACCAACGTACCAATGTAAAAAAATAAAATAAAATCTTCAATATTACAAGCTTTCAAAGTTTTCAAGGATCCACGGCACTGTTTATCTTTGCTGAACTTTAAAAGAAAATTATTTATTTTTGAAAGCATCCTCATTCTTGAGTGTGCACATTCTTGACTTGATTAGATTCAGTTCTCAATAATTTTCTCTATATTAGCCCAGATTTTGTCTGCCATTTTTAGACTTTTCTTTTTTAGTCTAGGATAATTGGTTTTACGTCATAAGAGATTTTTTTTTTCCATTTCAAAATCGTCTCCATGGTAAATCATTTATTAATAATATGAATGTAACATGTAACAGTGTTTTCTACCGCTGAGTAAGGTTGCATGTTTGACGCCATAAACACGCCTATAGCGCTAGTTATCACTTTAGTGCGAGATTAATTTTGTTGCCTGTGTCTTCGTTGTTAAGTCTACATCCTTACGATGCATGCAGAGTCCTGTGGTTGGCATTTACACACTGTGGTTTTCTTGTCCACAACACGATCAATATTGGATTTACCATCGAGATCGTGACACCCCTAGTATGTACAGTTTTAAGGTTTTCTGACCATGTAAAACAGCTATCTGTATGTGTAATGTGTGATATTTAAAAGGGGATAACAGACTCAACCTTCTCTTCGGTTATCAATTACAGGTGCTCCCCAAAATCAACAATAGTGTTTTTTGTGTGCTTTCAGTGAAGCATGGATTTCTATCTCTGGACCAAAAGGGGAAAGTCTGCTGACCTCCTCTACCGGCATCCTCATTTGTTATCATTCCTCAGATCAATCACTGTTGTATAATCAGCAGACTTGACAATTTAGTGAAGAAGACCCAAGGACAAAGGCAACATCTCTGTGGTTCTACCTGTGCTCTAGATTTAAGTGGGTAAGTGATTACTGTTCTGCATATGCCAATTTAAAAAAAAAAAAAAATCATACACAAATGGATGGGTCTAAGAACAACTCTGAGTTTAAACAGTTTAGTATCACAATGATATTCAAGTAAGAGGTAAAAAAAAAAAATCAATGAACTGAGAGCTGACATAGTCATTCCTCCCTGCAAGGTGTTAAAGATTTTTGACTAGAACAAGGGAAACTGCATCCTCAGCTGACCTATTAGAAAAACTGGAGTGGCTCTCCAGAAGCAGATGTATCACTGCAATGTTCTGACTCGTCTCTCAAGGCTTTCCATTTTAATAAATGTCAGAATAACTGCCCTATAATCACTGTGATGTATCGGTGGGGTTTGTGTACAGGTACAATAATGGCTCCTCCACGCACAGCCTTTTTACCACAAATGCCAGCAAAAACAGGCATCTAATGCTGTAACATGGGATGGAATTCTTGAGGGCCTGTTGTTGCGAGTGTTGTGTCGTCTCCAGATCTTACCCTTCACACAATATAATCGCACATAAGCAAGTCTGTGTGTTACCACAGAATCTTTAAAATTAGACAAATATTATTTTTTTTATTTTTTTTTTTTAATGACAGCTTGCCAGCAAGTTGATCTAAATATCAAGCTAGGAATGGGCAATGATTCAGTAACATACTAATCATCATATATGATTATTTAATTTTTCACAATAGCGATATATGCCAAAGTATCAATTTATGCACTTTGAGATACACCAACATATAATGATAAACACATACCGCTCTGTTAAATTAACTGACTTTTTTTGTTTTAATTATTACTATTTGCGACTGACTAATTTCAAAACATATTGTGATAATTTCAAATTGAAATTACAAAAGATAGAAGAGTTATGCCTTCAGTATATGAATAGCATAGTTCAGAGAGTGTAGAGCCCTTGTGGGGATATGTGTAGGACCTCTGCTTCTCATCTTTGTTAATAGCAATTGAAACCTATTCACGTCTTGCTTCTTGAAAAACACATTTAGAGCTCTTATCCTGTTAGCGATTTCAGTATAGCTGGGGTCTTTGTGGACCATCACTCTTACTGAATTTCTGAACGAAGGCTAAGGACCTAAAAGCCTCTCGTGTAGTGTCGGGTTCGCGTACATCTCTCTCCATTAGCTGTGGTCACCCGTCCCTTTCTGATCAAAACCACACACATACACTAAAACATGTGTACACACACAAACAGAAATACACATTGGTGAGAGTTGAAGGCTATAGATGTGTAGTGTCAGAAACCAGGGGGCTGAAGAAGAAAAAAAAAGCGAGAGCGGATGACATCATGCCAAAACAGCTCATTAAATGCTATTAACGTGTCATTTCATTTAAGTGAATTCTTTTTCGATTCCTCTGCGCAGCAAACAGCTTTAGGGTCACAGCCAAAAGATGAAATTAAAAAAAGGCAGGCAAATGAAGCAGGGCCACTCACCCTAATGGTGCTTCTGGGACTGACAGAGGATAATGTGTTGTCAAAGATCAGAGAACATGATTTGAATCTAATTACACACAGCGAAGAGCAGTGTGCATAGTGCATGGTTTGGTTTGTGCTTTTGAGGACATGCATCTCTCAGGAAACACAACACCATCAAATGACTAAATGAGTACATCCAATGAGGTGTAGAACAAACAAAAAAAGCGATTCGTATTAAGCAAATTAACAATATGGTTATGGGCCAATTGCAAAGTTGATTTTAAGTGTTGTAGTAATTTAACAGTTTGTTGAAGAGCAAAGGAGCTAAAAGAACACAAATTACTCTAATGCATATCTAATTCTAGAGCGCTATTAACAGGCCAAAGTGACCGAGAAAAAAACTATTTCAACCAGAATGTGACGTTAAAATCATTTGGGAATTAAACACCAGAACAATAACAGAATTTTCAAATCAATATAAATGATTCTAGATCTTCATGCTTATTCACCTTCAATAGAAAGCTGACTGTATTCATTTTAGTAACAAAAAATAATAAATAAATAAAAAACACTATATGAAATATGTGGATCCTTTATAACTTTAAAAGAGATAATATTAAATCAACTAATTTATGTCATTGTGCCACAAAAGGTGACGCGGCGCCATTCAGCCATTTGAAAAGCTGTTGTCTGGTGCCTCCGTGCAGACAGATTTATAAATCAATGAGATGGCACAAAGTCACAACGCAGCCCAAGAGGAGACTAAACGGATGATTAATACGGCTCATGGTTTAGATAAAGGTCAATTTGGTAAAAGTATGCATTGGTTTGAAGCAATTACCATCAGTGATGTCAAACCACCTGCAGAATTCGAGTTGCCATGGATACATGCTGAGCAGGAAATGGTGAGGCTTACCCTGCATGACAGCATCTTCATTAAAGTTGGACACATAGATTTAACATAAATATTCATCCAAAGAAAACCAGACTCATTGCAGGATATTGCACTTGGTTTCCTGTGTGCCATTATATACGGTTGGCCAAAACGGCGTCTTTGCCAGACGTGTCTGCAGTGCAGAGTGAAATAAAATCGCTGGCAGACTCGTCTGGATTCGCCCAGGCTAATGGTTAGATGGACTGCTTTCATATTATAATTCAAAGCAAAGCTGTAATACATGTGAAATGATTTCACTGAAATTATAATGCCAGGATCAAACATCTCTCCAGTGCTCCAGTTTTTGTGCCGTGTGGAAAAATCTAATGCTCGAAAGACACTTAGCAGAAGCAAATGTGTGTCCCTTGTCTTTAGTAATTTGATGTGTAGTAAATTGAAATTGAATCAGTGGTTTGTAAATCATTAGTGACCCAATACTTCCCGAATCTCTAATCAGCAATCAGTGTTCAAAATTGATTTCATTGTGAAGCGTTTCGTTAACCAATTCCACTAGGGAACAATCCCACCCAGAGATCAAGAAACATTACATCAGCAAATCACAGACAGACGCTCATGCGGTGACAAACCAGACCAATCTGTGCTAATCCATACGTAAAAGCCATGCATGGGGCCTGATTTAGAACCATTGTGTATGCACAAAATGGGGACTGAAAAGGGCAGAACACCACTGCCCAAGCAAAAATTGGGATTTATGAAAAAAAAAAATTTGACCGGAAAATGTGATCACCCATGCGAATGATTTTTGACAGTTTGGAAATGGGTAACTTTCAACACAGATGGTAAAGTGGTGAATTTTCAACAAATTATACAGCCATTGTATAAAACAAGTATTTTTATTTGTGTTCCCAAAGCACCTTCAACTGCAAAAGATTAAAAAAAAACTTATTTAACTTAGATAACTTAAAATGGCATTATAGGCTGCAGACTAGGGGGTTATATACATAAAACAACTATAAAGAAAACCATGCAATCTGTACTTTTAAACACAATCATGTTTAAGGAGTATCTTTGGAGGAGACAAACATTTGCAGCAAAAAAAAATCAAAGGTTGCTTACACTCAGGTTCCACAAGGTCAAAGAGGCAAACTCTCATATGAATTTGGGAAGTGTTGAACTGCGTGCTCTCTCTAGCCTCTGGGCCAAAGATAGATGTGAATTCTAAAGCAAACCAATCATTTTAAGTTTTTCATCTTCGACTATAGCCAGCCTAAAGGTAGTGAGCTGAGCACGGGAAACGTGAAAAGCATTTTTTCCAATGGGCTGCTAGTACAGAGGTGTTCAAAGTTGTTTCAATGTTTAAATTCATCCACATAATTATCTTAGTTTGTGGAAAGTAAACCACAACTGTGTTTGAGTTTTCAGAAAACTTCAAATGTGACATTTAGTTTGAGTGCAATATTTTCTAAGCTACGACCGTCATCAATATGATCTGCCAAAACTGCAGTTCAACAGATAAACATCAGTTTGTGACAAACATGATAAAAACAGATTTTTTTGTGACCAATATCTCAGAGAGTGAGCAGGGTTTTAATTAAAGCCCTAAACACAGGAGTTATTGATAATGTCTCAACTCAATGCTTTGTGAGTTGCTGCCATGGACGTGAAGAGATTAGAGGGTTATTTACATCACTAAGGCATAAAATCTGCCTAGATCTCCAATCAAATAGACTCAAGTTGGTACATGGTACTACAGAATAAGTCAAAGGGTCAGACAACATAGATAACAAGTATTGTTTGACAAATATGGACACCAAAGTTAGAAAATAATATAACTATGGGAGCTAGATCAAAGACCCTTTCGACCAAGTGTGAGGAATGCTCCTGGCCTTCTGTGGGGCAGTCCTTGAGAATAAATGTTTACTCCGTGTTAGGCGTCTTTGCTGTACAACACCGCTCGTGTGCAGACTGACCTTTCTTGCAACAAATAAAAACATGTCTCTATTTCATTATTCATCAACAACACAGTGGATTCCACCTTCCGTCCTACATCAGCTGGGATTGGCTCCTGTGACCCTCATGTGGAAGAATGAATGAATGAAGTGCACAAATGTGAGACCAAAATGCCAAAATACAGTACGACATCGACATCGAGCCAAAAAACTTTTTTTCTTTGATGTCTAGTTACTGTTCTCACAGATTAAATAGTTCCCAGTAATCTCGTTCGTACTGGAAGAAAAGCGCAATAAGGCAAAATGAAGAAAATCATACATAAAATACAATTGTCCATCTTCTGTGAAACCAATCACACTCTGAAACCAGGTAAAAAAAATTGGGGGGGGGAGAAGTCTTTGATTCTTCACTACAGTGTGGGTTGTATGCATATTTCCTGGTTTATTCATATGACCCATACAACTGTGAGAGCCTTAAGGCCAAAAACCTCAGCTGAAAGGATTAAGTTCAAAGGCAAGCAAGAAAATGACTTACAAAGTCTTCAGCTGTGCAGTGGGCCTTCTTAAAGCGACAAGACCTCACCATGTCCCACATGGGGTGAGTCGAGTGGTTGTGCAGCATTTTCTGGTCAAACTGGCATGGAAGCTTTGCCTTTCCCCATTGATCTATTTGAAACTTTCTGTATTCCCTGTGTACAGAGGACAGGTGATGTTCTCGGACACTCTCTGTAAGGTATAAGGTATTATCAGAGGGTCTATGTAACAGGCAGTGAGTGCTAGTGGGATCATTATTATGAAACGAAAAGGAACAGTCTTCTTTGCACTATTCTTCGACACTATTCTTCGAGCATGGTGAGGGGACTAACAGTATGGATGGAGAAGCTGACGACTAATGAGAGCAAACGTCCAGAGGCAATTGTATGTACAGCAAATACACTCGACCAGGTAGAGAGGCTGCAATCTCCATTATTCTAAATTAGAGTGGGAATCATGGTGGCAGAAAGCCTTCACTGGGTCAGTGTCACCCCAGGCCTTGAAAAGTGAATGGGTTGTGCAAATTAGAATCATCTAAAAAAAAAAAAAAACACTAAAGTGGAATATATGGCCTTTTATATGGAACACTAAGCAAGACAGGAGGAACAAAGAGGACAACATATTAAATCACATTCTCTCTTTTCCAAGTATCCACTTGAAACATACACAAATCAGAATTAAATACAAATCCGTGTTAACCACAATAAAGAAGAAACAAAAGCAAAGTCCATGCAAAATGGAAGTAAATGAAAGCCTCCATTAAAATGTTGTCCTTTGTCTGAGTAAGAGTGAGACATTTCTGATGCAACCTGTTCCTCACAGAACAACATAGTGGATTTTCTCTGTCAAAAAATTGAAAGGATTCGAAATGTCATTTTAGGTTGACAGCACAGCAGCAAAACAAATTTGTGTTGTAATTGGTTTTATGAAAATTACGACAGTTTAATTCCAACAATGCAGTGTGCTAAAAAGAATTGCCATGCATAAAAAATTACCAATGTAGCATGTGTGTGTATTTACAAAAATGAACTAAAATACTAAAATGAGCATAAAATCAGTTCTATGAAAAAGTTCTACCCTGAATTTATTTTCTACAAAATTGTCAAAATTCCTCTGCTCTACTGTGATATTAATCTCAGAAGTGTAACATTTCAATGTGATTAATCACGTTTCGATTCTTCTATTATTATGCAATTCAGAACATATTTTAAGTCCATATTAACAATGTAAATGCAGCTTTTGTTTTCTTCGAATCAAATGAAAGTCAAGAAGTTCATGAATTTTATATCTCAATGAGACCCAGGGTCTCATTCGGAAGAGAGACCTGTTTTTCCACAGCCATAACATTAACGTAAAGACGGACGTAAGAATGTATTCAAGTTAAAGGGCCAATAGAAGTAGATAAACATACTAAAAACAGGAACAAGTTGCCAGAGTCTCTTTCTATTGCTCTTTAAAATCCCCAGTGGGATTACGCTATTCCAGGTTGAAGGAGCAGAGTTGAAGACGGCCTTTTTGTCGAGCTCACAACGTACTGAGAGAACACTGAAAATAATGAGGGCCTTGGAGCGCAGGCTATGACTGAAGCGTTTGTATGACATCATGTAGGAGGAGAAATAAATTGGCAGCGAGCCAAAAACCGATTTGTACATTAAGTTATACGAATGCAGAAGTAGTGTGCATGCAGTTAATGATGACCAGTTAATTAAAGAGTGCAGAGTGCAATGGTGAATGAGGGGCCTTTTAGATTCATTTGATTAATTCAAATCAAAATTGCAATAAGCCTGAGGAAACACAATGTCTACTTCAGAAATGTTAATGAAACAGCATTTGCACTTTGCAGGAGTTCCAGTTCAGTTATCTCTCGGCTTCATACAGGCTGTGTATTAATGTTGGGCAGATGAATGAATGAGGCTGCAGCATTAACATATGTAAGCTGTCTAAAATGATACAGGCAGAATTATTATCGCCTCCAAGAAGAGCTATAGCTCCTCTAGATGGTGGAACACACAAATCTGTTGTTGGATTTCCTCTCTGTGCAGACCTGCGAGGGCCTATAGGTGGTTTTAATTAGGTCTTAAATAATTCACACGCAGTTCAAGCACTTTATCGTTGAATGTTAACTCTGGATTTGAGAAAACATACTTTCTGCTGCACTCATTTCAGATTTGTTAATTGAGTTTTAAAATATAGAAGAAAACCTGGCTATCTCTCAGTATCATCACAGATTAGGGATTTAATTCTCGTCGACCAACAACAATTTAACAATCCACTCTCATCTCGATGACATAGCAATTCTGTGGGAGGACAGACTTTCTCTTGGACCAAACTAGTGAGTTTTAAATGTGGTACAACTCCAGGATAAATAATGTCACTTCACTTTAACAAAAACTTCAACTATCAGTAATTAACTGTTGCATACCCTTCTGTAACGTTGCCAATTTCATTTAATTCAGCCACATGTTAATCACTTGAATTGTAAGTTTGTTATCCAAAACAAGTCAATCACAACAGCGGGGGGGTATTTGTGCAAACAAAGAAATGTGCAGCTTAATTTTCACATTCCATTGTACAAATGATTCAGTAGAGTCAAGCAATCAGCGGTCATGAGCGTACACTGTAACATGGTCCCTTTGATGAGGCAGCAAAATAGAGAAAAATAATCTGTAATCTTCTTAGTGATTGGTTATTACTACTGCACAGTATTACTGTATACAAAATAATGACACAATGACAATGGTTGTTCATTAAATAGTGATAATGATTTTTTTTATATATAAATAATCTCACTCAATTTTGAATTTCTGCATAATGCTCCAAAATTATCCTCAACAAGCTGAGGAGAAGCAGCCAGGGGTTTTACCTCTTATCATCACAAATAGACTGAGAAACCCAGCTAATTAATTTTTTACACGTCTGTCCACAGTAATAAAATGATGGATTACGTAAATTACTTCTATTTTCATAATACTATAAAAATATGTTAGGAACGGAATTTTTAAGAGAAAGTCAAGTGCGCTTTCTGAGAAACAGACTGCTGAAACCTTGAAATTATTGGAAACACTAAATGTAATGTCGATGTCCAAATACCTTCTCCAACTTGCATATTGCCAGGTCAGAATTGACCATAAGGCAAATCAATATTAGACAATTCATTCTTTTTTTAAGGTCACATTTAAAGCTTGAATTCCCTTGCACAGCCACAGAAACAGCAATAGAATCATTTTATCATAGTCTAGTACGACTCTGCTCGTCTCGACTCTACTCGGTTTGGTATTAGCCACGTCATTTTCCATTACTATAGTACCTCCTCAACGTGGGCAAACAAAACTCCTATGAAGTCATTTTACACATGACAAACGCACAAACTAATGACGAGCAAATCAGTTCTTTTCGATGTACTGAATCATGAGAATAAGTTCATTAAAAAGATTAGTTCATTGCTCCCTGCATGACCGGAGCACAGACTCTGACAGCCACTGAACTGAAATACAGCTGAATGGGTCGTGTTCTGGTCACAATCACCGGCGTCAATTCACATGTTTTCAGGATTTTCAAGTCTTTTTACCTGATCAACAGTTCACCGTTGCTCTATTTGATTCCCGTGTCGGACATGGCGTTCATGAATCTTCCAGTGACGACACGATCTGCCAATCAGTGGCCGGCAGTCTGTCGATGTCACGTTTTAGTATCTGCTCATCTCACTTGGAACCTTACCAGAGCAGGTATCCAAAAAAAAAGCACCAGGTACCAGATACTATCCCTGATGGAAAAAGCAAAGCTGAGTCATGCTAGAAATGCATAGTGGAAAAGTGCCATTAATAATGCTTGTCCAATGCTGTGAGAAAGTAAGAGGAGAAAATGGTTTAAGTAAAGCCTTAGCCTCCAGGTCTTCTAATTTAGATCATGATACATTTGTTCTTGGCTTGGCTAGGAACCCCTTGAATTTAAAACCTACTCCAAGTATAAAAACAAGGCAAAAACGGTGGATGGTGGTGGGGCTGTAATCTTCTCTGGACCACTGGCAGGCCCCTTGCGCTATTCATCCAAGATGCTCAAGGGCTGGCAGAACACCATATCCACTTTGTTATCAAATGCCACAAAATTGTAATTTTAAACTCTCAGTAACGCTTCCTTATGAGTTTCTATATCTAATCTCACAAGCAAATGCAACAATAATCTCAGTTCACTTGAACGTTTGAACTCATTTCAGCCAACTAGAAACCTGCTAACATTTGTGAATAAAATCAGCCACAAAAATGGCAGCTTATAATCTTTGAGAGCTCATTGTCCTTGTAGAGGAACACAAAGACCACACGATACTGGAATGTTTTATTTGCACTGGATTCTTTGGCCAAACCGGAGTTATCACAAGCCAACACTCTGCCACAGCCAGAAATTGAGCTACACAGCTCTGTATTGAATACTGGATTCACCACTAAATATAATAAAAAAAATATTTGTCCAACTGCTTACTTTATTAGTGTATTAACTCATTAACTTAATTTATCTCCATTTATCTATGGTCTTTATTTCATGTTCACCGTGAAAGGCTAGGCGTAATCTGTAATCTGTTCTATTAATGAAGTACTTTTTTGGTCTGTGAAATGTCAGAAAAGGTTGAAAAATGTCTTTGCCAAACTTATGTTTCCGAATGTCTTGTTTTGTCCACAAACGAATTGATTTAGTTAATGATTTAGTTTCTTGTGCATCCCACTGAAATCTGTGTCGGCACTGCAAAGCAAAGCAAATGTTTCTCTGCAGCCTGACTTAATGACACGCCGACACAAGCGGCTTTTTCAATTTATTAATTAATTGAACAAACACTTGGGAGATTAATTTCTGGAGCATTTTTCTCTGTATTGCTTAAAATCCTCTTAACGCCCAAATTGTAGCCAATTAATTCATGCATTGTCACAAAAATGACAACGAAGAGGCTTGGACTTTTGAATTCAAACTGTAGCCTGCTTCAACAGTTTTTCCAGGATCTCCAACCCTACCTTTAAGAACTGCAAAAAGAAAAACACTGGCATGTGTAGGCCTACTTTGAAATAAAACACAGAACTATGTAGCTAGATCTATTTGAGAATCAATAAAATAAAATGTAACCCACTTTGCAATAAATAAAATAAAGCTTCGGGGATTTTGTGTTTTTAAGTTTTCAGTATCGCATTTGACATAGACAAAGGATGGAATGTATCTAGAAAAGAAGCGTTCAATAAAATAAAATAAAAAATAACCGTAGTAGGGTTTTTTTATTTTAGCACTACAGGGAGCCAAGGGTGCTGAAGGGCCACATGTGGCTCCAGACCCCTGAACTATGCCAGTGTTTATCAATTCCGGTCCTCAGGGACCCCTGCCCTGCATGTTTTAATTTAGATGTTGCCCTGCTCCAACGCACCTGCTTCAAATGGTCAGCTTGTCATCAAGCTCTGCAAAAGCCTGATAACAACTCATTCATTTGAATCGGCTGTGTTGGAGCAGGGCAACATCTAAAACATGCAGGGCAGTGGTCCCTAAGGACCGGAACTGAGAAACGCTGAACTAGACCAAGCAACACAAAACCAGTCAGAGTCCATCCCCGCAAGACTTCAAGCTGATCATTCACAATAAGATCCAGATAAACGCAACTTAAGGTAGTGAGTATCTGAGCAGGTATTCAGTGCAGAGGGGCAAACTGCTATCGCTCAAACCCAACATGGTTTTTATGTTGACTTTTCTTTCAAGGAATAGTGAGTTGAGAAAAGGCGTCCTATAAAAATGCCAAGGAGAGTGTAAAACAAAACTGTAAGCATGTCTTTAATTTATTAGACCTTTTACCATTTCATGGTTGTTTTTATCTAAGCAATGCTGTTGAGGCATTGTATAGAAACTAAACAAACATTTAAACTAACTTTATAGCACCTGAGATAACCCGTTCATGTTTTATGGCCGTCATCACCAGTGTGTCAGCGGCTTGACAAACTTGTGTAGTAGGAAAGAAAAAAAAAAACTGCAGCATCGGAATGCTTCCAGCTACATTTAACACAAGCGCAGAGTCATAAAAACTGAACAAATCTATTTGTGTAGACTGATTAAATTTGTAAACACAGATTATCCATATTCTTATTTCTGTTTACGATAAATTGTCTTCACTCGCATTTATTCAGCACTTCTACATGAAGCACTTAACATAAGACTGAATGAGTACGAGTGCCTCACAGGACACTGGAAACTGACAATTCTCACAAGTCATTAATATACGTGCCATGATTTATTCACCATTCAATATTCAACAAAGACATCTCAAATTGGTTTCAACTGTTTCTCAATCTGGTAGGTAGTAAAGAATCGGGCATTCAGTCTGGTTGTTTTCCTCATTCAATCGCCAACCCCACTGGACGTCTGTCTCTGATCAGTGGGACCTGATTTTGCAAAATACTTTTTTAAAAAGGAAAAACTCAAACGTATTCTCAAGAGGAACATCTCTGATGAAAAGAGGAAGTAATAAAGCCCTTAACATTTCCAACGGGGCTGAATGATTCTGTTTGACCTTGGAAAATCAATAGCAGTCGGATGTTTGTCTCTGTTCCACCATAGACTGATCATTGGGGTTTGATTAATTTAGGGTATTCTACATGTAGAAGGTAAAATATAAATCAAAAAAAAAAAAAACTCACTAAGTGTAGAGTTGAGGCTATTTAGCTACTCATCCCTGAGGCTTTACAAGGCACGGAATGTTAAGTGTTTCCTGCAATTCTCAACAGAAATAATGAAGCTGCCTGGGTGGGTGGAAATAGGCTTCAACTGTTCAGTTATCTCTTATTTGTTGATAACTTACTGATGATTGGTGGGCTGTTCTGTTAAAAATTAGGCAATATTAAAGTTAAAACATTAACGTTAAAAAAAAAAAAAAAAATACCTTCAACACGGCTCTATGATCACTGAAGCCACGACTGAAGGTGCCCTTAGCTCAGGAATCAGAACTGGGTCACCTACAATAAGAGGTTAAAATGACTTCTCTGCCCACAGTAAAGTGACCCTCGCTAAAGCTAAGAATATTCAAGTGTATTTGGAGGTTGATACTGCCTTGAATGGACATGCCACATTATCAATTCAGAGCAGAACATAGTTCTCACTTTTTCATGTTTTTAAATCAAATTGTATAGACTTTTACATAATTAATTAAATTTGACTAAAGACTTTTTTTCCCACCACATTTTAAAAATTATATAACAAAAAATGTTTGTGGTCAAACTGAGTGAATATGACATTTATTTTATAATTTAATTTATGTACCCATGTTTACGTAATGAAACGATTTTTAAATAAATCAAACTCCTGAGTGCCTTTTTTTCTGAATTTACAGCATATTTCTGCATCTATCACCAGATAGATAAGGTTTTTTTTATTATTATTATTTGGTTGTGTTTCTCAATGTTCTCAATGTTTTTCCACATTACTTATTTGATTTATTACCAGAGTCCTTGTGTTTAATTGCTAATTGCAGATCCAGGATCATAGATAGAGCCACTTTGTCTATTATCGATTGTGGTGACTGTTAGTACACATAACTCATATACAATGTGCCTACTTCCATATATTTACACCATTATTGACAGTGTCACTCCTCTGCCTTTCATGCCCCAGCATCTATTCATCTATTGCACTTTTGTCTGTCCTAAGAGTAAACCCTTACTTTTGACTCCTCCTGAGGTTACAATGTTTTTGCAGCAGAAACATAGAACATAGAATTTAAAAGTGTATCATTATGTTCACCTCATACATTCAGCTTATTGTTGATAATGTTTAGGTTTCAGAGGTATCCAAACGATATCCCTAAGGAACACTTTCAATTTTACCTGCTCCCATTTTTTTGCAGTCAGTGGGTTTGCTGTTGATTTAAAACTTGTCTAATTAATTATTCAAGGGTATTATTTTGTACATTGAATCTATTTCCTGCATCATTGATGCCACTAATGGCTCCCAGAGGATTCAGTAGTGCCACGCTTTCACCTTCTCCGCTTATAACACACTGCCGTCATAATGTCACTTTAAACAAATTTAGCACACATGCACATACGCACACAATCACACAAATCAATGTTTCAAGGGCTTGCAGCATTTAGCAAAGTACTCTACTAAGTCATTTTCTGTTCTTGGCAAAGTGCAGCGTTTTGTCAGTATGGCTCTGTCCAAGCGAAGTTGTTTCAAAGATGAGAAGCCAGCTGAGTTTGGGGTGTTTCCCCCCCGCAGGTCATTGCTCTTTCGAAATAAGAGAAACAGTTTCTATTATCTTTTTATCTCGATTCCTTCTTCTTTTTAAAAAAAAAGCCCCTAACAACAAGTTCTGCAACTTTAATATCTGTGAGAGTGACATCAGTGTCTGCACAGCAACCCTGATCTTTTCTCATCATTACCTGCAGGAGGTGTATGTGTGAATGCAAATGTCTGAATCAAGTGAGCTGGACATTAAGCCGACGTTGGCTCTCCAGTTCCCTCATAAATCGCCTGCGTCGTAAAAAAGAAAGAACATAAAGCAGTAAAACCAGATGTATCCAACCCAGAAAATCCACATATGTACAACACCCTTAAATATCTGAAGAAGTATTTGTTTAAATAAATAGTAAATCAATAATTGTTGCCAGTTTAAGTAATATGAATTCAAATTCCACATTATTTTTTCTTACACATCATCTTATACCAGTTATAAACCGACTTAATTCCAGTGACAGCGACAATTAATACCATTGTCATAATAACCACAAACGTCACACAGATAAAAACCATTTCATTTAAATGGACGTGTCAAGTTAATGCAATGCCTTATTATTGCCTGCTGATAATTCTGAGTGTTTTTAAATATGTTATGTAAAGCCATGATAAGAGTGTGCACCACCCACATCCAAATGGCATTTTTGTTATCAACAAGCCCAAGCAAGAGTATGTAACATAGAGAGCAAAAACTCTATTTCCATAATCATGGGAAGCTTATGTGTAGGATAAATGAAAGATAAGGAAACCATACCAAAAATAAAAAAAATAAAAAAGTTTGCATGTGATCACGCTGGGTCTGACGCAGAAGGATGTTGAAAGAAGAGTGGGTGAAAGAGAAAGATAAATCAGAAATTAGTCTGCACAAAGGATCCAGGAGATCCATTAATATAACCTGTCTGTTTCTCATTCAAACAGAGGGTGATGAAAGTGGAGTGAGGACCTGCCTGTAAGTTTTCAAATAATTCTTTTTCTCTGATGTATCATTTCTCATTTGCATCACAGTACGCAGCATTACCATATTCATTTTAAAGGTTATACAAATGTTCAAACTGATTTTCACACATTTCGTCTGCAGTAACATTTGCGTCCGTGCTTGGGGCACTGCACACACTCAAGTATTCAAGTCATTAATATTACTAAGAAAGCCCACACAAACACCAGCTTAGACTCTGCTTCTTGCGGTGGGATCTCAACTATGTCATCTGCAGCATAGATATGTGTATTTAAGGGATCAATAAGAAATGTGATTTTCTGTAATTGTGTGCGTTATGCCGTCCTTATATGTACAGAGTGAACAAACACCTAAAGGAAAAGCCTGTAATGCTACCCTGCAGCTTATTTACTTTAAGTGCCACAAAGTCAACCAAATACAACACGGCTTTGCTCAAACAATCACTGGGGGGGTCACACACACAGATACAGCAAACATGTCAGGTCGTAATGAATACCCACAGTGCCCTCTACAGGAGACACAAAAATGCACATTTACACTCCATCTTTGGGTACTGCTGAACAGGCGTTCCAGTTTAACAAACAGGTGTTCACATCAATAAAAAATGAAATTTCTGCCTACCTGTAATTGCACTGCCTCTGGCACCAGTGACACCGAGAAGCTGGTGTAGAACATGAGTGGAGAATGAACCTCTGGAGATCTGTGAAAGGAAAACAACACAGTATATTTTTTTAAATAGAAATCTCAGCAGACATTGCTGTAGTATCAGCTGAAAATATTGTAACAGTCTTTCACCATTGGCAAAGCTCAATTCATGCACCACAGAACTATAGGTGCCACAGGAGCCACATTACAAACTGATTAATGTGGATTAACTTTTTTTAACACACACTGTCCGGGAAAAGTGCTAAAGCGAACCCCATTTTGTTTCCATTTGATAAATCTGTGTCTGAGGTGGTCAAACCGTTGTATATTCATAGTGCAGTTCAGTATACTTCATTTACAGCGTATAACAACAGATAAGTGTTAATATGCTCAGCTACTGGTGGAAACTGCGCAGAACATGTTATTCTGACTGCACAATGTGTGGTCAGTTCTAGTTGACTAACTCCCTCAGAACTCCCTCAGAGGAAAGGAAGCTGATGTGCAAGTGAACATAACTATACTTTGACAAGACATCAATATACATAAGTCTATTTTAATGCAGCGGCTGTCTGACAGCTGCTGCCAGCACAGCAGAAGCAAACATCCCCCAGGATAGGGTGTTTCTCAGATGCTGTAATCTTAGATGTAGAGAAAGTGCAAAATTATGATCTTATGGAAATGATGCAAATAATCACACTGCCATCCTCCATTAGTATGTGACAGCCCTGCATTATGCAATGCAATGCAGAGTGTTCTGTCCACCAAACACTATTGCATTCAGAATGCAGAGTGATGGTGTGCGTGTCTAATAAATAATTCAGGAGGATACATTTGGACCATCTACCCCACTGCATAAATCAAGAAGCTTTCCAACCCCACATTATCAAGGCTTTACTTGGCTGCATGGCTGCTTGGCCCTTCTGCTCTCCAGCAACTGTCAGTGGTTACTCATATGCATCAGTGTGAAAACACCTCCATGTCTCACTGCTCTCTTTATGGATTGGGGGTCTTCACCACACTACTTGAATGCTCAATCTGGCATGTTTCTCATGAATGTTGCTATTGGGACCCAATGAGTCAGGGTAATTGTCACTCACCATCTCCATCGTAGAGATGTGGATAAACAAGGACTCACACAGAGCACTGACTTCAACATGAATCATTTCAAACACTGGTCCGGAAACAATTGGTTGTTGCTGCCTCTTAAAACTCACCAAAAACGAAACCAATTTGACAGAGCTCAATTTGAAACTGGAACAATCGAGGTCTTGAAGCCAACGGGTTCATCATCATAACAGGTGGACCCTGCACAAAATAAACATTATTAATCAAAACGTTGGGCTTTCAGAGGCCTCTGGGGATCCCGGGGTAGATGGGTTTGTATTATGTGGGGAGCCAATGGGAGCTGAGCTCCTATAAAGAGGGTTTGAGCTCCCATGAAGGTGGTCAAATTGCATATCTTTGAGGGTTGCTAAAATATAGCAAAAGTACTTTGAATAATTATTATATTAATCACAAATAATGCCGTTTACAGTGTGAAGAGCATAATTTACATATGTCAGTTAAAACATTGTCGTTGCCGTCTACATGACACAATTTTCACAAATAGTGGGCTGTGTGTTATTTATTCAGCTTTACTCAGACTTAGTTTGAAACCCCCGCAAAGTTCAGATTATAATTCAAACCCTGCCAGAGGTGATCCCCCAGAATATGTAGGCTATAGATTTCATAATCATTTCCCAATACCATATATATGTACAAATACTCCTCTGCCTCATAACATGTACAATGTAAAGAGCATGATATTAGGTACATCTGCTCTGTGAACATTTAATCATATATATATATATATATATATATATACGTATATATACACATATACATACATATACATATATACCTACACATATATACATACATATACATATATATACAAATATACCTACATATACATACATATATATAAAGCTATCACATCCCAGGTAAATCATTTTTACTGTACATATTTCTATGGCAGCAAAGTGCGGCTAATTAGCTTAATCATGGTCCCTCGTGACCCACAACTGAACCACACCCACCAATGCAGCCAATTAGCAATAATGACTAATTATATATGAATTGCACCTGTGCAACTTACAATATCTTGACAAGTCAATAAGAGTTGGTTCAATTTTGACCTTAAAAGAATCTAAAATGATAGATAATGCTACTTATTGTTGCAACCGTTTGTGTGCCGCTAACGCATCACCACTCTTTCTTTCTTTCTTTCTTTCTGCAGAAGTCACACACACTTTGTGCCCAAAGCCAAACAACACGCAGCCTGAACACAAACTCACCTTTATTAATGTCCTTGTTTCACATTTAGGCGGAAAACGAAGCAAGAAAACGCAGGTGAACCGAGTTGTCACTCGATTTGCTAATGGTGCGTACAGTTCGTCACGTGACGTCATATTAATGCGCCTCTAGAGGCGCGGATGACTAACTGCACCTTATAATCAATGTTATAATAGTTTTGACTTTTTGTTTATAAAATGAGTTAGTTTTAATTAGTTTTCACAACCGGTTTGCGTTTTTATTAGTTTTAATCCTTAGTTTTTTTCATTAGTTTTAGTTTTTTGTAATATATGGAGTATTTGCCAGGTGCAAGATACAAAAAGGTCATAATAACATGTATTGTGTCATTTTTTTTAAAAACAACAACAAAAAATGCCATTTTAAATATGCATTAGGACAGATGGACAACCATCTCTGAATTAAATATAAAGAAGTCTACGAGAAAGTAGCCTGAAGTGCAAAATGTACATCATACTGCTGAGGTTAGTGTGTCAGGTAAAAATCAAATAAGCAACAGACTGAAGACACACATGAACATAACATAAATAATAATAAATAACCCTCATAAGAAGTTCTTATTGTTTGTGAACCAGGAGTCTCTGGGAGCTCAGTCTGAGGAAAAACATGAGAAAAATAGTTTCAAAAATCAATACACTTCAAATGAACCCAAAAGGACTGTGGATAATAATAAATAATAATAACATTTTAGCGTTTATCTTAACAGGACAGAGTTAAAAAACCAACAGCCTCCAGGCTGTGTCCAAATGAGGAAGGGAAAACACAATCTGAAGGGTATTTCATTGTTCAAAAAGCACAACATTTCATTTTCTTTTCCAACAAAAAGGAGTTAAATATATGGAACGACGAACGTTACGGGGAGAAATCAAAGTATGTAGAGCATGAAATAACTCTACACAGATTCTGTTTTATACACAGATATAGAAGATAAACAAGTAAAAAAAAAAAAAGAGTTGAATAGAGAATTTTTTGTTGTTGTTTTAAAGCAAACTCTTGGAGAAAAAGACAGTCAAATAATAATATTTATGATGACATTTGACATTTCAAAATAAAAGTGTCTGTGTTGATATGGAATGACAAAGAGTTCACAATATACTCATCATGATAAAATAAACCCTTAAAAAGCTCTCATTTACTCTCTTGAATGGTTACTTTTATATTTATTTAAAGAAATGTTGCTGTTATTTATGTTATTTTGCTACATATAAACCTAAGGTCAGTTGTGTGCCACACTTCACATTTACAGTTAAATACTCATAAATGAGTAAGTGATACTGTGAATGTCATATTATATATAAAAGTGGTAGTTGGTAGGCAGCAATTAATTACCAGATTGAAGGTCACAAGATAAGGGAAATGATAAGTGCTTTTTTTAAATACCGAGCTGATATTCAAAGCCGTTCACAGTGTATGGATGGTTTCCGTGGGCTCCGACTTGCTCCTATTCTACGTCAACATTCATAAACATTCGTCTTACAGTTCACGAGGCTTTTCCTGCTCCTCGTCCGTGATCTCAGGGTTAACTCGGGTGCTTTCAGACTTTGAGGACACTCAAAGCTACGTACTGAGCCGCAGCTCAAGAAATAAAGACCGCCTGATGAAATCAAGTCAAGTCAAAAGCCACTGTAGAGATGAAGCTGAAACGTGCCCACGGTCAGGTGGATGTGGATATTAAGAAGTACTTCAAAACCTGAGGCAGGCAGGCAGGCAGCCTATCACGGGGGAGACGCTGACGGACAAGTGAAGCAGTGGTTCTCATCTCGTCGATGCCCTTAAATCTCATATCTGCAGGACTAGAATATTAGATTTATTATCGTTTAGTCAAAGAGGGGAAAAAATAAATCATAGATAATGGAAATTCTTTTCCCTTCTGGAAAATAAGACATGGACAAAACATATGCTCAAAATGCTACAAGGGTATTGGACGCCATCTATGGAAAGAATTTGAATGGAAGATAAAAAAAAGTAACCAGCAGGTGATTTAAAATACAAAAAGTGCATTCATAAAACAATAAATAATAAGAACTAGCAATCAATATTCTTTGGTCATACACTAAAAATAAAAGTGCTAAGTAGAACCATATAAGGTTCTATGGCTTGTCCTCATAGGAGAACCCTTTTTGGTTCCACCTGGATCAAAATGGTTCTTACTGGAACCATTCGTGTTACCAAGAACCCTTAACAAACCCTTTCTTTGCTTTCAGAAGCAAATGGTTCCAGGTAGAACCTCAGCCCTTGTCGAAGGACCCTTTTGGAACCCTTATTTCTAAGAGTGTATGACATATGCTTATCTTATTTTGAAGAGAAACAAATGCTAATATTGTGCACTCTTGAGTTGCACCAGAGAGGATGAACACATTTATTTTTTATTTAAAAATAGTTACAGCTAGTACTGTGCACTTTTTAAACGCACTTTGAGGTGTGCAAAGGACAGGTACACGCTTAGAAATAAGGGTTCCAAAAGGGTCCTTCTACAAGGGCTGAGGTTCTACCTGGAACCATTTGCTTCTGAAAAACTGTTTACCGAAGAAAGGGTTCTTGGTAACACTAATGGTTCCAGTAAGAACCATTCTGATCCAGAGATCCAGTTTTTGGTGGAACCCTCCAAAAGGGTTTTATAAAAAAAAAAGGTTCTACCTGGAGCCAAAAAGGGTTCTCCTATGAGGACAACCCGAAGAACCTTATATGGTTCTACTTAGCACTTTCAAGTCAGTTTCACAAGACAGTTTCAAACAAAGCCAAAAAAGTTAAAATATATATATATATATATATATATATATGGACACAACTGGTGTGTGTCATGTGTCATTTTATCACTTCTAAAGCTGTGTCACAGCTTGACGTTTGCTTCTTCACAGCAGAACACTCGAATCATTCAAGCACAAGTGGGTGATTTGAGTATTTATTTAACCCGAGGGCAGACGCACAGACGCAGACGGTGGCGTCCCGATGGTTTTAGTTACAGATGCAGCTCGTGTGTGTGTGTGTGTGTGTGTGTGTGTGGTCTGTGGCTCATGATAACAAAAGCGTTGCATATTTTAATGATGGGCAGAAGTCTCCGCTGATTAATTTGGACCACAGGGGAGGCAAAGTCACTCTGCACAAGAGCAGTAAACTGTAATAGATTCTGTGCCCTCTTGTAAAAAAAAAACAAAAAAACACACACATATTAAATGTCCCTTGTGATTAATTACTGAAATGTTTATTGTTTCGCTGGATGTCCATCATTTATGAGTCATTTGTTGCTCTCTGATGTCGGCTATGATAAAACACATGAAGACATAGCGTGGAACTCCTAATGATCTAGTGTTCGGGGGGGGGGCATCTTGCACGGTGACACTGATGGTTTTAGCAGAAGTATTTATGGTCAACATCAAATGCATCAGATGACCTTCACAGATGTTGGATAAATCTATCTAAACTTTGGTTTGTCTCAGTTATCTCTTGTTGTGTCTTCTGTATCCATCTCCAAGGATGTTTTGTACCTTCGTCTACAGTATTTGGCTCACCTTGGGATAATAAATACAGATAATGCAAGAGAGGAGAATTCTGTATTATAATACAAATATGTGATGAAACTGGAAAACGCTTGACCTTACCGTGTGTAGACAATGCATACTATAATAAAACCAAGGTCAAAACAAAATAGATCCAATGCTTAAACATTAAGAACATGATTATGTCAAATGTTTGTTAGTCTTAAAGAATTTAAAGAATTAGGAACCCAGAATGAGAAGCTATAACAATACATTGAGACCTTGTAAACTGCATTTCCAAGACCCCTTTAACAACAGCGTGGAAAAAAAGGGCACACATTTCAACACATCGTGAACACATCGCAGTTTGCAAGTTAAAAGAAAAAACTCTTCTCCAATTGTACGTTCAGTGCAGTCAGACTGCTCCACATTAAATGATTTCAGACATTGTTTGTGTTAAATCCCGTGCTAAGCGGCCTCTGACCAGAGAAGTTCACTCTGCTGAGAAGTGGAACTAAGACTGTTTTCGACGTGAGGATTCAGACTCAGCTTAGTCTTTTTTTTTTTTTTTGTATTAAACTCGGCAGAGGCACCAAAAAAAAACATACAAATGGAGGCACAAAACATGAAAGCTGGCTTTTAATCAAACTGCATGGCAACTTTATGATTCGCTGTTCTAAAAAGGGGGGTTACTGACGCGACAGTCAAAGACTTATTCAACATGTTTATTGTGCCAACACAAAGTGGATCTTCACATTCACCAGACAAAGTTCTCCTGCTTTCTCTAAACATGTGTTGCAAAAAGGAAATTACAGGAGGACCTCGCGCAGAAAACAGAAATTAAAGCACATTATTTCTGCATCGCGTTAAAGCTGCTGACACGTTACACATGTGTAGCGTCGCAGCGGCTTGAAATCCTCCGTGTTGAAATAAATTTGTAGTGTAGTTGACAATTCTGTTTCATTTCATTTATCAAAGTCAGGCGTCCAAAAAAAAAACCAAAAAAAAAAAAAAAAAAACCTGTAACATCACATTTCTGGAACACAGCACATCTGCTGAGTGAGGAACAAAACCACCTGCTTTACCTCCCCAGTGGGATCTGGGGGAAATGGTGCTCATTGATGTTTCAGAGCACAGTTTAGCAAAACATTAGCATTCACTGCTGGTGATGCATGACAGCCAAACGCTTTTCCCTTTTTTTTTCTCCCTCCCTCCTCCCAAACCGTAGGAGTTTGAGCAGTGTGAGATGTCAGTTTCTATGTGACAGCTCATTTGTCAGTCCTTTAGGCTTCTGTTAGGCATCATCCTCTCAGAGTACAGACACACAAATCCTCCACCTGTCCTCTCAAGTGGAAACACTCCTGGACCTCTGCCCGTTGACAGGCTGGCCTCCGTGATGGAGGCACGCAGCAAATGCACGCAAGCCCTAAACTGAGCCATTTCCTTAGAAATGAGCCTCGTTAGGACCAGGTTTTGGTCTTCATGAGGACTACTGGTCCTAAAAAGGTCAGTCAAATCGACGCAGTAACAGGGAAGGAATAATCAATGAAGCTGATCAAATTTTATATAAGCAGCCATTTATTATTATTATTATTATTATTATTATTATTATTGTTATGAGTCTCCATTAATTTATATGTGAAAGTTTATTTTTCTATGCTCAGTAAAGTGGCCTGTTTCTGTGGCCTTGACAAGGATCGCTTTAGAGAAACTAAAGAAGCCTCTAATTGCATTCTGAATCCACAGCACATTCTACCGGAGACTTCAGGTTTTTAAGTAACTGCTTGGAAATGACTTGCACGCCTTAAGATGTCAAACTTTATAAAAGTGTCTCTTTCTCGGCACACAGTTCCAGGCGTTAGCCTTCGCGAGGAGCTTGAGTGGCAGCGGTGCTGCTCATTTCACACAATCGTCACGTTTTTTTTGTTGTTTTTTTTTTTCCGAGGCTGGAGTCAAAACAAAAGGAAAAGAGAAAACAATGTGGGGTTGAACTAAGATGAGGTGAGCAGGTCCAACTCGAGGAGCTGAATACTGAACTCCTGCAAAAACCAGTTCACGTTTGAATACCGGTGACTCACGGCCTTTCAGAGGCATACTTAGTGTTTTCAGCGCCGACTGGAAATTGGACATTGTTGAACAAAAGGTTAAAGTACGGAGGCTTTCAGAATCTGGACATGCATGGCCCTATCCTTAGAGCAGAAAGTGAGGTCTAAGACAAAAAAATATCAGTACAATCCATCCCTCCATCCATTTTCTACTGCTTTATCCTCCACGTGAGGAGCATATCAGTACAATATTGAAGAAAAATAAGAACAGATAATCGCAACAGCAATGTAGATTCATATTCTCTCTCCAGATTTCTCATTCCTTAGACACATTCATTATTTTTACCCACTCAACACTTAATATATATAGACTCTGCATTATCAGCCAAATATAAAGAATGTGGACAAAATCATATACATACAGCTTGTAAACCCATTTCCTCCACATGATCAATCTAATAAATACGTAATAATTACAACATTCTTCATAAAAGGAATCAATTAAACAAAAAAACCAAAATAAAAATAAAGATAAAGAAAAGCTTGCAGGCCAAAGGTGTTCAAAAATTCAAGTTTGGAGAAAAAGGTGGGTACACACACAGACACACTTCCTGGCAGTTGACACGTAATCTGATTCAGCAAAGATGAGACGCTCTTCATGAGTCAGGACGCGAGGGATTGAATCCAACTTTTGTCACATGTCACCTTTCCAATCTTTCCCTGCTTATGGCTTATGTCGCTCTGACCCGCGTGTTCACTTCTTTTAATAACATCACCCTCTCTCTCGAGCTTCCTCTGCTCAAAGACTTGGTTTCCCCGCTCATGACAAACAACCCCGAAACAAGCTTTTAAAAGCATGTTGTAGACATTCAGTAAACGTTATTGGAACGCAATTTTTGATCAAATAAATTAGAATTAGAATTGCTTTTTCATGTGACGAGCTGCGTGGTTTGAGCTCCTTTTATCCTCATGGTGTGATGAAACACGGCAACAGTGCTGCCAAATGTACGATAACTATTGCATTTGTGCGATAATTTCACCCGCTGTACGATGTACTGTATGATCAGTAATTTCTAATTTCAAGTATGCTCATTTGTGAATTTTCATGTATAAGATATTGTAGGCTTTTTTTTTAGCTCAGCTCTGAGTTACTTGATCTTTTGGCTTTTATTTTGAAGGTAAGACAGGATGTGGTCGATGTGGCCGTTGCCTTCTATTCAAATGACGAAAGCTCCGCGTTAATAGCATTATTTTGCTATTAAATGTAGTATTCTGGCACTTTCGCAAGCCGTTTCAGAGAGGACGATCATATTTCTCAAATATATGGATCATTTTAAAGTCACAGTGCGATAATTCTGTATTTTCCATCTGACAACACTGCACAGTAACGAACAGACTGAGAAGACACGAGGTCGCTTTTTAAAGTCATCACCTGCATCTATTTTAAAGTACAAGCAGCTACATATGAAACCCTACATAAACTCATCATTAATTAAAATAACTTGAGAGCAGTTTGCGAGTCGCCTTGATTAAAATCGTAACAAGCCGCAGTTCCGGTATCCAAATTTCCAGCACTCCTTAACAGACACACTCTTAGCAATAATTGAAACAAAACTGCACAAGCGAACATAAGACGTTGAGGGCTTGATATGTAAATGCTAAATTGCTCGATCCATAAATTGAAGAGTTCCACCAGTGATTGCAGATGCACAAATTAGGTATGTGCTGTTGCTGCTTACACTTCTGAGGCTCCCCGCTAAGAGCATTTTAAAAGCCAACATTACTTGATTAGTTGATTGCAATCTAAATCTCAGGTCTACTTATGATTGATAGGTTTTTTTTGGAGACAAACAATAAAGATACTTGAAGGTTTTAATCAGAGTTCCACATAAATAATCACCTCCAAAAAAATGAATCACTCATTTTCTAGTCGTTTTTGTCAATGATGCCCTTCTAGAAGCATTATATTACACCCAACCAAACTGTGTCTGCAGCAATTTTACAGTTTGGCAAAGTTAATAAAAAACCAATACCGACCTCTGGCACTTTTCAAGGTGAATCAACGTGCACAATTAGCCGATCTCTAATTCTGCTGACATCCAATGATGCATAAGGCCCGAGGACAAATATATAAAAATCTATCTTTCAAAAACTACTTCATGAACGTCCCATATCTCTATTTTTTGACATCTTATATACAGTAACTCAGGGGCAGTGCTAGCGGTCATTCAGCCGCATCCTTCATCAGTGATAGCGAGAGGATAGCTAGAGAATAATTTGGTTTTTGAAGCTGCGGTTCAGGTCTTTGTGAGGGAGGACAATTGAGTTGAGTATAATCACCTCAGAGGGGATGGTCACGTTACAACCTGAGGAGACAAAGCAAAGAAACGACACAAACCGTTAAGAGTTTTACACCTCACTCCGACAGAATGATTTGTGTAAAATATTCGTCATTTCTACTTTCTGCATAGGTTTGGATGATTTATTTGTTGTTGTTGTTGTTGACAGACGTACAAAAACAATGAGCAAACGAACACACGAGACAAATGTTGGAATTACTAAAAACAATTAAAAGACAAACTAATATTCAAATACATGCTGATCCCTGCCTGGGCTGAAATCCGCAGTCAAAGTTTGGTCAAATGTGACATTACTACACACACTATCCAAGAATGCTGTCATAAATACCATCATTATTATTATTTATTTATTTATTTAAAAAAAAAAAAAAAGCATATGCAATAATCATTTAAGGTCAGCATGCACTTACCGAGAATAGTGATCGAGGGCGTGAGTTTTCCTTCTCTGAAGAGGGTCTCGCTGTCTATCTTTGCATAGGGATCGTTGGGGTTTGGGTCACTCGGGGTTCCTTCCACTCTTGCCCACTTGCCAATGGTGCTGTCCCATCCCACGATGCTGTTCAAAACACAGCAGTGGTCCTTCATGGGGGAAAAAAAGAAGACAAATTAACACTTAGATAAAGTTTTTCCATGCTGTGCTGTGGACCACAATAGTAACACATTTATAATAGGAGCCTAACATTGTCGAAAATACAATTTCTTATACTATTTCTATAGTAAATCATCAAGTAATAGCTTTGTAATTTCAACTGAAAATATTTTGGGATATAAGGCAGGATGAATTTCAACTTTATAATGTTATAATTGACATTTACACATCTTAAAATTTTCATGCGACGGTATTACACTGTTGCAGCGGTAATATCACGGTTTTAATGTAATATTATCACTTTATTACCACACTGTTTCCATAATTATTACCAAGAAGGGACTTGAATTTGAAATTAGACAGTATTACTGTACTATGAGCTCCTACTGTCATGCCATTACCATGTTGTGAAGAAAAAAACGTTACCAGCCAAGGTTACCACATGAGAAACAACTGGTGATCAAATCAGAGTACTTATGCCTGATTAAAAACAGGCACAGTTTATGTAGAAGTCGACTTCAGCTCCTTGCGGGAAATATGCAATAAACACCAATAAGTCACCACCGGTCTAAATTCATTTTAGTGGCAGCCAGTCGTCACCACAGACATGAGATTAAATTACGAGAGTCTCCGAATCGTTAAAAATGACATCTTTGTGAGAGGCGCAAGCCACAATACTCCTCTTGTGATAGAAGAGTTTTTAAATATATTTCAGAGCAGTCCATGATGAAGTGGAGATAATGTTAGTAATAGAATGTAAATATGTCACTGAAGAGGCAGATCAATGGGTCTTCAATTAATTTTGGTTCAAAAGTCCAATTTGACTTGAATTTTAATGTGCAAAATTGGATGTTTTGCACATTAATTGCATTGACATTTTGCCAAAGCAAAATGAATATTTGGACTCACCTGTAGATTTGCACCGTGTAGGATGATAGATTCTCGAACTCTGACCCCAGCACCGATAGTCACTCCTGTGCCAATGGAGACGTTTGGACCCAACTGCACAGAGAAAAGTAGAAATGACATAAAACCACTACACCACATCAACTTGAAGCTTCCCAGTATCAAACTCTTACCATTGCAGTGGGGTCAATATTGGCTGTGGGGTGGATATAGACATTACCTGAGGAGGCAGGAAGGATGCAATAACTTTCAAGACTCATATTTGTGTAAATATGTGGGAAAAAAATAAATAAAAATAAAGCTACTGAATTTTAATGAATCTCACCACTTATTTTGGGATTTCCTTCTTTATTTGAAGCCAGTCTTTCAGAGTGGGTCGTGTGATACTGGTCGAGGTACAGTCGGCTGGCATATATGGCAGATCTGTGAAAAGTGAAATAAAAAAAGTCCACACTCACAAGTCTGCCTCTGAACAGTGACTCGGTAAACAGAAGTTTTTGAGCTGGGGTCATCTTGGAGGTGATAATCTACACCTTGACTCATGGAGTTAAAAACCCTCTCTTTCCTCCAGATGCTCTCCCTCTCTCTCTCTCTCTCTCACCACCAGCTCACACACAAACATCCCTGCGGGCCTCGCGGCACAGCACGGCTGTTTGTTCTATTTTTACTTTATGCACTCGCACATCCATACATGCCTGCACTGACTGATGACTGACACTGGTGCATCTTTCCATCTTTTGTAAATAAATGTTGTTATTTTTCCACTCGACCTCGTCTCCTCTCCCATTTCTGTTGCAGCCTAAGAGCCTGGCTGTAACAAATGTCTATATCCATCATTTTAGGGTGGTTCAATGTCTCTCCTCTCCTCTGGCATATGGGAGGCAATGGGGGTCTTAATGTTAGAATGATGACTCCTGTGTAACCTGACAGCATTTATGACACATTTACTCACCCTGCAGATTTAATCTGGCTCCAGAAGCTGAGTGTTTTATACACATAGAGTTTGCCCTGTCCTGCCAGAGCAGTGAAAATGTCTTGCTCCAGTCTGATGGCTTCCGCTCTGTGCCAGCCATTGGTTGGCTCCTCTCTGCAAGAGACAGATCATCAGTTTATGGTGCTGAGTTACAAACCAGGGCCAGGAGCCTCGTGTATTAAAATGAAATCATGGACCAAGAGTTAGAGGTTGAGTAAAAGTTAGAATGAAAAACAAGCTAAAAGGAGGGATTTATGCAGAAAAATTACGCTATATCATAAAACACTGCATTTGATTTCGTTCATTTAATGCTTGAAATTATATGATTAAACCATCTCAGCCAACATCAGGCACAGGGGCAAAACATGCAGCATTCTTAATCAGCATCTTTTCAGGAATGAATGGTATTTATTTTTTATAAATAACTAAGTCCGTTTCCCAATAGTAACCTGAGCACTTAGAGGATGTTGACACTATACAGCCAAAGATCATGACTATAGACACACACAGGATCTGTAGGACTACAGTGCAGCCTAGAGCAAACATATCCTTAATGAATCTCTATTTTAGAAAACAAGATTCCTCATCTGTTAATTTAAATAGATGAAATCCCATATATAATGTGTTGCTTTATAATTTTCTTCCACTAGGAATTGAACTACTTTAATAATTACGAATGCATTTCCATGGATTCCATGTCAACCCTCTTGCACTCAAGTTTTTCATCGTCCTTAAATATTTAGTCCAGTGCAAAAACAAACCCAGTGACTTTGTTACCACCAATTAAAAAAATAAATATTTATTGGCCTATAAACAAGGAAACGGAAAGAAATGAGAGCACAAGTTAAAACGCATCATTCATACTAACAACAACAGTGTCAGTACTGTGTTGAAACCAAAGTGGATTAACTAGACGTGAACCAAAACTCAGGGGGAATAATCCATGTGTTCCATATTAATACGGGCTTTGGCATACATTATTGTGAAAGGCCCAAGATGAAAAAGAATATTTCAAAGGGTTGCACCTATAATCGAAGTTTCACCGAAAAGGAGAAGACGTGGTTTGAGGCAAAGAAGTCCCCAAGAGACTTTGTAGTGCAACATTTCTTTTAAGTATCCATGATGTGTTTTGCAATTTTGCTGATCTAGTGTCCAGTTTGATTTAAGCGCTATTGATATCAGCAGGTGAATTATACCCACTGTTGTTTGACTTTCGGCAATGTGTTAAAAACGTCCTTGTGGTGTCAAATGCTCGGTGTACTACACCAGTGAATACAAAAACAAGTAAAAAATGCTGGTGGAGACATAAAGAAGTAGCAAATCTTCACAAACACTAATCTGTAGATTATACACAGATAGAAAATACTGTGCGTACTTGAGTTATAGAGTTGATATTAGAGGACTGCTACAAATGTCATACCTGTCAAGTAAATACGAAGCTAATACCAGCAGGTGGTTAACTTAAACTTGCTTTGTCTGAAGGTAATGAAATATTTGCAGTAGCAGTAACACCTCGAATATAAATGTGTTTGTTAGCTCTCACCAACTTTCAAGCAACTGTGCCTATTTAAATGGAAAAAGGTGCATAATTTATCATAAAAGTGCAAAAAAAAAAGAAAAAGAAAGAGCCCAAACAACACTCACACAGCATCCTATTCAATTTCAGCCTCGTTGTCTCTAAAGCTCACACCACACACTAAGTGCTCTAGAACCACACTGTGCAGCATAAACGTACCAACTTACCCATCATATGGATATCTGATGAGTGTGAGATAAAACAAATCATGGTTGGGAGAATGAAGGAATGGAAAAAAAGACAAATGAAGAAGAGCAAAGAAATGGAGTAACTGGTATCCACATGCACTTTCAAGCATAGGTCCCACATCAACTCACAGTAACATGTCCTGTTGATTCTTCTGGAAGACTGCGCCGATATGCTGGAAGATGTCTTGGTTAAAGAGGTATATGCCGCAGTTGATGATGTCACTCACGAATGTGCTTGGCTTTTCTACGTAATGCAGGACCTGCGTAATAAAAGAGGAGCAGTTAAGATTCAAGTTTTAACAATAGTGAAGAACCTGTTTCACGAAAACAAAACATGACTCATCCGTACCTCATGAGTTTGCTCGTTTTTAACTATACAGCCGTAATTCAAGGACTGCGTTCTGTTTGCCTGATAAGAGAAGAAAAATGCTATGTTTTAGCACACTTCAATATGGTTCAAATGCTAATGCTGAACAAAATATCTCACCGTTGTCCCAAGGATGACAAAGCTGTTTGGTTCTCCATGTTCCTTCTGGAAGGTGAGCATCTCTGTGAGGGGAAATGCTGACGAGATGTCTGCATTCATAACAAAGAAAGCCTCTGGATTGCCAGAGATAATCTGATCTCTGAAGTGATAGATTCCTCCTCCAGTGCCCAGCGATGAATACTCCTGCAAATACCTGCAGCGGAAAGTCCAGAAGAATAGACATACTTATGGTCAGTCAGCAATCGTGGTGCAGAAAAGGTTATATGCTTTGTACAAAAAACACAAACTTAATGACAAGAATGTTGCCGTATTCAAAATACATCATTATTATTATCTATATAATTTTAATAATGGTCGACATTCAGACACATAACTATGTCCAAACTTGTTTAGTGAGAAGGTGTGGGGCTCTTTTGTTTACTCCATTTCTGAGCTCTATTGTTTACCTGATTGAGATTTTAAACTCTTGCTGTGCATTAACCAGGAATCTGGTTAGTTCTTCATTTGGCTGATAAAAGCCGATGAGTAAAATCTCCTTCATATTTGGTACCTGGAATGCAAATGGTGTTAGTGGAGGACATTTTCCATGAAAGGACACTCCACAATTATATTATACAATTACTGCTATTATTACTCTATTATTGCACAGGCACTCACCTTCGCACATGCTTCAATGTGGTGCTGTAACATGGGAACACCGGCGACTGGAAACAAAGGTTTGGGAACCTCAAAAGACAACGGCCTGAACCGTGTGCCTGCAAAGCATTCAAGTAAATTAAGTTAAGTTTGAAATCAGATTAGAGATTAGTACTCTTTAATTAATCAACCAGCTGTCCGAAAATATAAAGTTAATAACGGACTAATGATCACAGTATTATTTAATGTTTTATCTCCTATTACATTCCATTTAGATGAATAATAAATAATAAATAAATTATCAAATGATTATTCTATTCATCAGTAAAATAATTACATGGATTCACCATTAGGAAAAAAATTGTTCAGGTGCAATGGTTGTAAAATGTACACAGATCTCTTAAAATAGTTTATCAGGAAGCTGACACATATGAGATAAATTCTAAATTATGTTCATGGACTAGAACAAAAGGAATAATCACTCTTTTATGTATTTATTTATTTTTTACCCCGGAAGTAATCTTGAAAAGTGTGGAAAATTAATACCGTGACAACTTTATTTATATATCAGATAACGTCCACGAGAGAGATTTATTAGTTAAATAAATGAATAGACCATTAACACCACACGGTGAGCTACATAAACATATATCTAAGTCGTGCACAGTAACAGTAGTGGTCTATTATTAGGCAGGTGTCCTGTCATTATGCCACGTCAGAGATACGAACAAGCACTTGTTAGCATTAGCAGCCTAGCTTCCCTCAAACCATACGCGCGCGTGTGTTTGTGTGCGACACACACACAACGGACTACAAAACAGACGAGGGCAGACGCCTTTTCGCTCACCTTTCTGAGGTCCTCCGATTAAAATAACTGCTTTCAACATCTTGTGGCAGCAGTGATATGAGACGAAAACAACCTGACACACTGACAACTACTACCTCCAGCTGATCTGTGGCTATTTCCGCTTCCGCTTCCTTGTGGTGACGTCGATGAAATCAGTTTGAAAACGTGGAGCGGAAGACCACGCGGAGTGGAGGCCGGAAAAACAATGGGAAAAACTCAATAGTTTGTGGCTGCAATGCCGGAGACAGTAGTTATAGACGGCTACCGTTTGCGCCACCTAACGACGGTCTCGAAACTGCAGCGTTGTTTTTATTTCATATAAAAAATAATGACTTTAGCAATCCAAATGTTAATGTATTTGTTATCTTTTTTTTTACAGTAACACAAACACATATTATAATAAATAGATAGAATTGAAACAAACAAACAAACAAGGATCCCTGAATATTGGGTCTGATACATCCAGCACTGAGCCCAGGCAATCTACAGTTTTCTTTGCTGGAGACAGAAGGAAAACAAAGTCAAAAACAAACAAACAAAAACAAGGGTGAATTAAGAATTAATGATTAAATATCTCAAATTACTGCTATTCTAATAACTTTTGTTAGTGCAGCAATGAACAGAATCTCTCTCCACTCCTTTAGATCTGAGGATCACCATGACTACCTGGGCCTGGACGATGATGATGATCAACACTGAACCCTGATCCATCATCTTACCACAAGACAGGGGGTAATGAGGAACTAATTAATACAATTTGTATTCACAAACACTCAAGGGTTGCACTGAATATTTATTGTTAGGAGGGGAGAAGCGACAAGAAGTGAGAGAAAGGTAACAGGTGTTCATTTAGATGTTTGAGTCTGCAGTAAAAATATGACGTAGTGCGTAACAAATTGTGTACGCATGTGAAAACACGTACGTCTGTGTTGTCAAGTCGAGTGTTTTTGACAGGACGAGCAGTCTGTGGCATGGTTGTGGAGCAGCCAGCAGGCTGCGTGTCTGAGGACAGGGACAACAGAACACATCTGGCGTGAAACAACTCTCACACGCGCACAACCTGAAACAGATGGACTGTCATTGTTGTGTCTTTGTTTATGAAGAAGGCTGCCACGTCTAAAAAATGTGATTAACTTTGACTAAGAGACATAAAATAAAACACCTCACAAGGTGCTGGCCCACAACAATTCACCTTTCAACCTCTATTTGGATTTATGAAGACACGCAAGTGCAGAATGCTGATGAGTACAGCAGACACCGGGGCATATGCAGCGACATATGTGTTCTTTGTGGATGTAAAAGCGTACACGTGTTGCCTCCCATTTATGACTGTGGATTATGACAACAGGTTTGAAAATGTCGAGGGATTCTTAAAGGAAAAAAGTTATCCCTAAATGTGATGTTTAAGTCTTTATAGAGTCAGTTGGAATCCATTCGGAGATGTTGAGAGTGCAGGTGTCTGCCTGAGCAGCATAAAGGTCGGTAAAATGTCTGTTGGAGTCCAGAAATTATCATTTATTCCTGCAGTAATCAGCCACCTTTATGGGTCAATGTGATTCCACATTTATTCTGTTGTTGTATTTCACAGTTGTTTCCTTAGATGTGGCATTAATAATGTTTATATGTGAACCCAAATTGGCCCCTCTGGGATAATAAAGACACCTTGAACCTGTTTATAAAAAACAGCAGCAGCGCTGTGCTATTAAATAGACAATACAACCTGATGAACAGCTGACATCCCCAGGAAGTGACAGCAGTGATTAAGAACACCTGCATGGATGAGAGGAGATAAAGACAGCATGAGACACACACAACCAAAGCACACAAGAGTAAAGTCGACCGGACTGAACTTAACCTAGAGCTTCATGAAGTAAAATCACTCACAGGGCGATGGTAGCTCAGTGGTAGACTGAGTTAGTAAAGCAGGGTGGGTTTGATTCCTGGCTCCGCTAGTCTACATGCTGATGTGTTAACTTAACCCCACATTGCTCCTGTGTGAATGGGTATGAAAGATGAATGATAGAAAATCAATGCGCTGTATGGAGGTGTGAATGGTAAAAAAACAGTAGTGTGAAGCAGCTCAAGACTAGAAAAGTGCTACATAACTACAGACCATATACATAAAAACATAAGCAAACAAGAGTTAAGTCTACCTGACTGAACTTCATGAAGTAAAGTCATCATGTCTTCATCCATCAGTGGTGCAGTCGTGTCTTCATGGACTGAATCTGGCACGAATTGAGCAACACTTGCTCTAGTAATGGTTTTGCAAAAAATGTTCATTCTGAAATAGTTTTATAAAGTCATAAAGTTAAAGAATAGATATTGTATGTCTGCATTTCATATGTACTGAAAAATTACACATTAAAGCAAAACAGACAGAGGAGCTCAAACAGACTGATTGAACCAGGAGCTGTCCGTGGTGCTGAACACCTGCTGAGGTTTGAGCTATTTATACATACTGTATATATAATTATTCAGTTCCTGGCTATGAGTCCTGTTTTCACAGTGCATTCATTGATTTGGATTGCTCAGGGAATTATAATCTTAATAGTTTACAAAAAAATATCAAAAAAATATAATGGTTTTCACTCATCTCTAAATGTCCTGTAGATTTGTCATTGTACTTTCATGAGGATTAAAATATAGCAGTGGAGACTGTCCATAGACACAACACCTTGTAATATTGCACTACTTTATTGACAAAAGTTTATCTTTAAAATATACTTTCTTTGCTTATGTTGTGTTTTTAGCTGAGTGGTGGGAAGTTAAAGCGGCGGCAAGAATAACTCGGCTGTCAATGTTGAACACTCAAAAAAACAACAAATATCATATACGGCTATAACGCAGGAGCTTACTTTCATATTTCCTCATTAAAATGTAACCTAAGGTAAAACAGTCTAACGTGCGGTGGTGTTCTTTGACTCAAACATATGCAAATAAGACGGGAATCTGCATCAAACACAGCAACATTTTAGCGAAAGGATCACCAGGGGACATGGCGCTTTGGTGGGAGCAACGGAGGTGAAGCGCATTCACATCTCCTCAAAAGTTTCAAGGTTTATTACTTTACATTCTGACCGTAAACAGAGGCTGATTTATAAGAAGCTGTGAAGAAAAACAACAACAAAACAGCCACATAAAGACATGCAAGATGCATCAGATGAAAATGTTTATTACACGATATACTTTCTGCCACTGTATTCTGTCACAATATTGTAAACCCTTCAATATATTAAAAATGGGTGTAATGTTGGTTTTAATTTGAATTTCACTGCGAAATAGTGTTCTCATATTAGAAATAAAACTTTTTTTTTTTACCATTAATTGGCAGAAGGAAGAGAAACTGTGACTTAATTTAGCATAATCATCACTGTTGACACTCATGAGTAACTTATCTAAAGTTAATGAATGACATCATCACTTCAACAATTCAGTCATATTTCATGTACTACAATGTAATACCTTTCTGTAGAGTACGCCACCGTTCATGTAATGCCAGTACTTCAAAAATACAATTCTAAAATGTACAATTAGTTCGGCAAAAAACAAATTGTTTTCTAGTAGAAAACATGCATTTCACCTTTGGCCCTTTAGCAATATTATGTTTGTGCTTCCATGTGTGAATTATACAATTATTTTTCTTGAAGAGGTCAGTGGACAAATAACAAGCACCACGAACAAGTCAAGGGTCAGAAGAAAATTGGCTCTTAGATACAGCAAACATCATCACATCAATGGGTAGCAGACAAACTTTGTGCTGGCTTTCACAAAAGTACCTTGATTTATTAAAATCGCTTTTCCACTACACCGTACCGCCTTGCCTCGCCGCGGTTAGACTCTATACGGTTTGATTGGTTTTCCATGACAATATATTACCTTCCTCAATGTGGGCGGAGCCATCACAGCACGGCTGCGTGAAACTGCCGTGACTCTGTTTACGTGACACACACAAACTACTCGATGTACTGAATCATTAGAATCAGTTAATTCAAAAGGTTTGTTTAGTACTTCCTGTATGACCGGAGCACAGACTCCTTAAATATTGAGATTTTAGACATTTCCTCGCTAAATTTTGGAGATTGACCCACATTTTCAGGATTTTTAAGTCTCTTTAACTGATTTACAGTTCGGCATTGTTCGGTTTGATTCTTCGGACGTCGTGCTCATGCCTCTTCCTGTGACGACACGACAATTGGAAACTTGCCTGAGTAGGTCGCAAAAAAATTGAAAATACTATCGCTAATGGAATAGCAAAATAACCGTGCCGAGGCGAGTCAGGCTATTAGGAAAGTGGCATAAGTGTACCATTATTAGCATTCATGCCTGGAAGCTTGTCTTAGCTTAATCTTAATAGTATTATTATTATTATTTGTTCTTGTTTCATGCCGTGCAGCATTAACAGTTGCAGATTGAGCCACTTCCTTTTGTTGAGCTCAACAGATCATTGCAAGAAACTGATTTAATGATTTAAAAAAAAAAAAAACAGTCACTCTCTAAATACCCTCGTCACGAACTCACACGGTCCATGGAGAAGGTAATTACTCCTCAGCAGTATATAAATATGAAACCAGCAAACCTAACAAATGATTTCTAAAAATAAACCAGAGGGTGGAGTAAACAACACACAGCCTACAGTAACTGATTAATCTACGTCGTGCGCAGACGATTTCTCGCCCCGCATTTCACACATTAGAACGGGAAACCAGGTTATAACTACCTAAACCCCCCAATGTTTGAGAGGCTATGAATTAGCAATGCTATGTCTACAAACACAAATATAATGTGTGTGGATGGATAACAGGATTAACGATATGAATATGTAATCATTCACAAAGTTGACAAAGGTTTCAAAAAACAAGAAAAAAAAAAACAAGACAATCATCTTTAAATATTCAAAACCAGTCAGGGAATTTAACAGTACATCAGAGATCAGCGTGGGTTTTTTTTTTTTTACCACAGTCCAGAGAGTTCACTGCACTGCGTAGTGGACTTCTCTGTACTGTAGTACTACCTACTCCTATTGAAGCGGTCTTTGCATTTCCGCAGCTCCTCCAGCACTCGAGCCCTGAACTGGGTCCAGTCTTCGTCCTGGAACTGCTGGAGGCCAAGGGCCCCATGGAGCTCAGCAGAGTGACTGCGCAGGAATGGATTGTATTGCTTTTCTTCCCCAACAGTGGAAGGACACTGAAAGTGAAGCACGGTACATGTCAGTGTCAAAAAGCTACGTTTTCCTTTCCTTAAAATTGATGTGCAATGCTTCTCTCTGGTGGCCACAGCGGCAAATACTTCATTCACAGACGTAGTTGCCCTCCTCTGCCTCAAATTAACCAAAGCAGCACATTAAACACCAACTTTTTCTTTTCCATTTCATGCAATTAGCAGAGCATAGTCTACAGTGTTTGTGATAACCTGGATTACAGAAGTTAATTCAAGCGTTAATAGGATGTTCTGCAATTATAATTCAATTCAAACACACTTTTCCTATTATATCTAGATGTGTTAAAGTTAAAGCTAATAGATTTGCAGTACATGCAGCAAATACTACAGCAATTCATGAAGTTGTTAATTTGCCATCATCAGGTTTTGTATATTCATGGACTACATATATATTTTTATAGCGGACATATGTCACAGTAAGAGAGGCATGGGCCTATATAATAAAATGCTACAGAGTCCTGTTGTTAAACAACGCCGTTTCGTTCACTGCGCTCTGGGACATTTAAACGGAACACAGCCGTCGTTAATCGCTTGTAGTAACACTAGGGCTGTTAGTACAAACAGTCAGTAAAACGTGGGAGAGTGTTTTATTCATCTGTGGGTTTTAAATCATGGCTACTTGTAGCACTGGAAGTCACCGTCAACAGATGCAGGCTTTAACTTTGGTTTTCTGAAGCTTCAGTGAAGCGAATAAAACAAAGGCTGCACCATGGTTTCAGTACGTTACAGCAGGGCTTCTCACTTCTTAGAGATTGTTTTGTAACAATCAAGGCTAAAATATGCTCATTTTCTTTTAACAATGCAAAATTTCCCATTTGTTTCTCCCATTTCCTGGTTTGGAAAACACTGTAATACATTATAAAAGGTGTTAAGTGTATCAAGGCACTTTTTTTCCAGCTAGGTTTACTATAAGCAATATTTCCTCTGTTTCTTTGCATGTTTCTCATCAGTCTTTTGGTGTGCACTTAATCTACACCTCATACCATCAAACAACAAAAATATCAGTGAGGAATAACACTGGCCACACTTCAAGTACAGGTCATGCCCACACTGCAGAGAAGACAATATAGCCATTTAATAAGTTTCGGGAAAGCAAGTTGGTAAAACTCAGTCTGCTTCACACTTGCAACACTGCCTCTATGCCATGTTGTATTGATGCCAGATAAAAACTCATCTAAATTCCGGAAAGGAGCTTCTCTCGGCACTGAACTTTTGCTCTGCTGTAGACGGCATCATAGCAAGATTCAACTGTGAGAGGCTGAAAGGAGAGGAGGAAGTAGGAGAAGAGCAGATACTCGGGGCACTCGCAACACAAACACTATATGAAGGTGAATAGCCTTCCTTCTCAGATGCTGGACAACATGAGTCCTTGCTGAGACGGTTGTTCTTGAGAGGCATAACAATAGCAATGCATCATTCTCACCGTGCACAGCTTCTGGCCTCGCTGCTGCAGCACCCACTGATATTTGTTTTCTCTGGTGGTGTTGCGTGGCTCAACCTCGGCAGCAAACAGCAAGTTGTCTTCAGCATACTCATGACCTGTGGGACAACCAGTGGACACATAAATGGGAAAAACAGCCATGTCCATACTTAAGAGTTTACACACAGCTGTACAGGCTGCACATAATAGCACATCATTCAAAACAACAACAACATCCACGTCACTCAAACGCTGACAGCCGAGTCTGTGACGAGGTGACATTTTCTTACCGGGCCATAAAAGTGTATCATCACTTAAGGAGGCGACTGTGTCCAGAGATGACAGCATTGTTGTTGCACTGCCTTCAAACATCCTCCCTGAAAAACAGCAGTAAAAAAAGTTCAAGAGTTCAAGAGTAACTAATAGTAACTAAAACATCAGAATAAATGAAATTGTAGGATTATTTTCCTTGGGATCTTTTCTCCGTGTTGACTCACCACATCCGGAAAGAAACACCAGGTCGCCGGAGAAGAGACTGGACGGGCCGCCGACCGCGTGGCCATCCAGGAGGTAGATCATGTGGCCCACTGTGTGTCCAGGAGTAAACAGGACTTTAAAGTGCAAACGACCCACTGTTACAGAGTCCTTGTGTGAGAGAGGGCTGAGAAACACGGGGGGGAAAAAACAAACCTCACATGTTAATAAGAATCTATTCTGCTACCAACAAAATTTTTACATAATGATGAAAGATCTCATCATCTTCAGGTCTTTCTGAAATTGTTCTGTATCTACAGTTTAGACCATAAACATTTGAAAAATTTTATTTTCAAAGTCAGAGCTTTCATTTTAATAGAGGTTTGGAGGTGCTGATAAAGTGGTTTAAAAGTATTTAGATAGAGACAAATAAAGACAAACATGATCTTGGTAATAAGTTCATGGGGAAATCCCTTTGTTGCCATCAACTGCCTCACAGATATCAGAAAGTGATGCTGGATCTTCACCGGATATGCTCTAATATGTTATTTCTGTATGGTTTATTTGTAAACTATGTATTTTTTCAAATCAACACAGGTGCTTTTATTTTGAAATCATGTGAAATAGCATCATAAATATTATTATTTCACTGTCTATTTCCTCAAAAATTTGGGACCTTTTTTTTCACTTGACTTGACACTCCATGGCCCCCCTGGGTTGTTGAGACTCCTGCCTTACACGTTGCAGGGTCTACATTTTTTAACATCGAGCTGCTGAGTCACCGCTTTCATCCTGGTTGCTGTGACCGAATGTTTAAGATTGTTGACCGCAGTCAAAAGTTTCATCTGTAAAGTTTCACCCTGAGATCATGAATAAATGTCATACTGTGCATGCCTGAGCCATCAATCAAGAACCACCAGGATTAATAGATGAGGTGGTGGAACTTTACCCCTGCTATTATGACCATAAACAGAAACTGAGACTATTATTCCTAAATGTCGCTCATACATCCTTCATAAAAAAGTCAGTTTTCTAGTTCTTCTTTGTGCACCTGGGTTTTCACAACTATTGGCAAACCAACAACACCAGCATTTCTCCAACTTTTCTTCCCTGCAATCTATCTCCTTCGCTTATACTTGTCATTAAGTCGTCTCTCCTCTTACATTGACAGACAACTGTACCCAGTGAGTGTTTTTAGGGTATAAAATAATGTTGAAACAACACACAGCTCAACCCAGAAATATTTCGCAGCCAAGCGTCCAATTATTTGGAACCCCTGCGATTTGAGCACTATATATATATATATATATATATATATTAAAAGGGGTTATTTCACGTATTGACGTGACCCTTCTCACATCAAAGGTGAGACTTGGCACATGAATTCAGTATCTATTGTTTTATTTCAGATTTACTGTGCTGAAACACAGAGCCTTGATGAACTACAATGTGTATAACCTTTAAAATATATCTCTGTGTCTATGTCTATATACATTTATATATATATATATATATATATCCATATATATATATATATCCATTTAAATATCCAAGTTACAGTCAATATAAGACCATTTGCATTGTTGTACCTGAGACTTAGTTCTTTTCTTCTTTCTTCTTTTCTTAAATGTAAGTATACCATACATTTATTTGTTTTCATACAAAACATGAAGTAGTTTAAATATAGATATGTACGCATCCTGAGCCTTCATAAATATTAGCCTTTGGGTCACAAACTGTCAGTTTAAGTTGTAAATCTGATGAGTTTAATATATGCAGTCTAACGTGCTCCGTCTCATTTCCCCCCTTTTACCGATCTCATATATGGTCTCGAAGTGACAGGGACGTGTCACAGTGAGAGATAACTTCAATAACAGAACCCCAAACATGAGTTAATAAATATGGATGTGACTCAAGACTATAAACATGTATTTAAATAATTTAAGAGTGCAAATACATGGCACTATTTAAAACTATGGGGCAACAACAGTTTTTTTTTTTCTGTTCAAATTTGAATCAGTCGTTGTTATTTTGGAAGAAAAACCAGAAACCTGTGGCCAGAAACCTCCGGAAATAACAGCTGTTTATCATTCCATGATTTAGCTGCTGTGAGCACCGAGAGTCTGACAGACTCTGGGAGGAGAGAGATTATGTGAGAGGCAGCTTCAACAACTTACTGCGTAAGTCCAGGAATGTTATCAGCTGCATGTCCATAAACACGGCACGCGCTGTGAAGCTTCTTCAGCCCTTTGTTTCCTCCACTGTGATCCCTGTGAATGGAAGAAAAAACAGAAAGGTTTTTGAAATGTGTTTTATGCATATAATGTGTTCCAATCTTTTACAATAACACAACCTCCTTACAATAACACATAACAGAAGAAAACAGTACACTAAACCTCACCAGTGCTTGTGCGTGCAGAGTATTGCTTCCAACATCACGCCCTCTTCCTCGAGGACTGCCTGAAAAGTTACAAGTGCTGTTGAATCCAATCAATCACCACATTAGCAATTATTTATTCAGACGCCCATTAAACTGCAAATGACGACAGATTGTCGACACTGGGTAGCATACAATTTCAAAAAATAATAGAGATTTGATTGTGGGGAAGCAAACGCGGCACTGAAAGTGATGTTTAGACATGAGACGAGTCATTTCACAAGAAATGACCAAGTAAGAAAAAACATAATTATCACAGAGCTAAGAATTGTGTCAATAGAAGTACAACATACCCACAAATATGAATTTTCAGTTCTAAATCCAATTATACTTACTCCAATTGTACCCATATACTATAACATTTTCTTCAGAAGTTAGCTGTAGGCCACTGGGCTTGCTTAATTATATATACATATACATATACATACATATACAGATACAATTCATTTAAATCCAAAACTGTGTCACACCAAAGAAAGATGTTTCTTTTTTCCTTAAATCTAGATTGTGCAGCAATAACATCTGAGACCTGAGAAGTTGCGTGCAGTGGGGCTGAACAAACCGTTTTCAAACTGACATTTGAAACGTCTCCATTGACAAATCACAACCACATTTCCTATCTTTAAGTTGTCATCCTTGCATTTGCGTCATCCATGTTTTGACAGTGTGCCGCAATAATGCTCACATCACAGTTTAATCATATATTACACAGTGAATATTCATCTGAACCTTGACCTGTGCTGTAAATCAAACTGCAATGTCAACATTTGTCCGGAAAAAAAATCCCAACTACATATTTGCCAAGTGAAGCTGCTGCCCCAGCTATGTATCTGTACAGGAAGACCCGATTCTGTGACAGTGACATGATGACAATGGAATAAAACACAGTAAATGCATTATTTACCTGGACACGTTGAGGGTCTGCAGGATCTACAACAACCGCAACACTGGAGGCTGTGTCAATTACAAGGTAGCTGTAGTTGTCAGACAGGACTGGGATGGGAATGATTTTGATATCTGTGGGCAGACGAAGAGATGACAAAACATATTAAATGTTAACCTGGAGTGGCAGAATAACATATGTAATACAGCTGCGGTATTATGTGTAGGAGTGGGTCAAAATATCTATATATTGGTGACATATCACCATCCTTCCTCATCCAATATGACAATAAATTAACACAACTAGAGCGCCTTAATTTGTTAAAGTAAACAGTTTGCCATTTTCACTCGCCAGGCGTCACTACTTCATGTCTCCTCATGGTGGCGCTGGTCGAATGAATGAGGGGAAACTTGGGCCGCAGAAGGGGGTGTTTACAGCGGGATAATGGTGGAGAAAGCTACGTTAAGAGATGCTCCATCCCGAACTTTAAGCCTTACACAGACGTTTTGGTTTCTTTAGTTTGACAGATATCGTGATGTATCACTTTATGATTGTATTGCAATATACTTATTATCACAGAATCGTGATATTATTGGCATCGTGGACTGCATGCCGTATATCGTGAGGATGTGTAGTATTAAACGTATAATGTTCACAGTACATTAGGGAGAATTGTAGAAGCCTTTTCACTGTCGTAAGGACAAGAATCTATCATGAGTAATAATATGACAGCAATTCCCCTGTGTTTGATATAAGGCCTTATAAGGATAGAACACTGAACTAAGACAATAAACTGTAAAGCACATTACGTACCATTGAACTCCATGGGGTGAGCGGTGGAATGTCCAGCAGGATACTGGTCCCGGGCTTTCCTCATCTGTCTCTTGTAGTACATGTAGCCCAGCCTGGTCCTGGTGTAGAGCGTGTATCTAAATATAAGAGTTCACCAGAGGGAAACAGTGTTAACTTCACCGTGCAGTCACAACACCAGGGAGGCCTCATACAGGGGACTCAAAGCAACTGGCTTAAATTTAATGTAAAGATTATTCTGCTCTTAAAAGACAACACCAGTTTATTTCACAGGTTATAGTCAGAGGTCTAACTGCTGCCAAAGAGAATAATGATTGTGAGAATATTGAATGAATTAAATACTCATTAGCTGTGATCCATACCAACTTTCTATTTTTTGTGTAGCCTCAATTTCTCTTTATGAAACCCACAGTTTCTTACATAAACTTAAAATTGATAAATGACTTGTACACAGCATCTCTGAAAAAGTGTCCATCCAGTCTACAGAAATATATATATATAAAATATACACACACACACATATATAAATATATATATGTATATTATATATACATATATATATGCGTGTGTGTGTGTGTGTGTGTATTTAATTAATTGTATTTTGTTGTTGCTGCTTCTATAAAGAAGCAACTACGCCAGTTATCATGGTTAATGGTGACAAACAGCTAACAAATAAACAGCTACTCGGTCGGTCTTAAAGGTCTTAAATCAATATTTCCTGCTCCTCGTTTCATGTTTGTGATTGATATATATGCCGAATAAACAAACAGTTTAACAGGATAATACGAAATGCCTTGGACGACAACAAAAGAGGGGGGTTACTTTGGTCGACGAGCTCCGTCAGTTCAAATAACACGATATTTGAACGCAGTTTGCTAGCACCGTCTTCGTACATAAACAGCTACATGTTGCTAAACTTGCACGCCGACATTAAGGCATTCGCAGTTTAAGACACTGTCTTGTGACACTCACGCGATACGGAACAGGGGCTTCTCCGTACGAGCCATTATCCCGCCGAGTGATTTTCTCAACACCACCTTCACGGAGCGTCTGAAGCGGACAAACAAACACAGGACACACAGGAAGGATGCGGCAGCGAGCAGCATTATCCAGTCGTGAGGCACCATGGCCTCTGTGTGCGGAACGTGATGACGTATGAGGAGACGCGACGAACCCGGAAGCGAGCGCATTAAAGGAGTAGTACAAGAAAACAAATAAAATGACTTCGGTAGTAATATTATTTAAGTACTATAGTGAAGTATCTGACATAAAATGTACTTAAGTTTTAGAAGTAAAAGTATCAAAAAAGGGAGAACATGGTAGCTCGGTGGTAGAGCGAGTTGTCTTTCAACTAGAAGGCTGTGGGTTCAATTCCTGGCTCTCCTATTCTTTTGAGCAAGACATGTAGAAGTGTATGAATGGCAAAACCATAGTGTAAAGTAGCTCATCAAGACATAGAATATTAATATAAACTCTTCTGATTTTATTTGGTAGTAACGAGAGGCATAGAGTAAAAGTACACAATTTATTTTTGCGATATAGTGGAATAAAAGTAAAAAGTTGCTAGAAATATGAATAAACAAAGTAAGATATAAGACTTTTCCCTATTAACTGAAGCATGCTGTGAAACATGATGATTATAGTTCCCCATGGTGCAGTTAAGTTCATAATTAATTTATTTTTATTATTTTTCCTCATTGTGTTTACAATCACTATTTAAAAGATTGCATGTTGCACTGCACAACTGTCAGTGTTCAGTCAGTAAATAAATCCAGTTTGGAGAGAAGTCTCTAGTTAGTTTTTAATTATAATATATTATGTTATAATAAATGTCCTCCTAGTGGGTACTCAGGCTACTTCCCACAGACTGAAAACATGCATTAGGGATTAGAATTATATTCTGTAGGTGTGAGTGTGAGAGTGAATGGTTGTTTATCTCTATATGTT